>NC_071255.1:3224236-3296736 GCF_023375685.1 Ictalurus furcatus | reverse complement strand
AGATGTTGATTGTAGCTGCTGTTGTGATTGTATCTTGAAACGGTGTGGATGAATCGAATCACAAGAATCTTAGTTTTCCAAAGATATATCGCATGAGTCCCTATGTACACACAGAAGTTGTGTACATAGCATGGTTTTGTTAACAGTGGGAACACAAGCCCAATATCGTCTTGATATATCGTCAAAGGCAACATCCCCAATTTCATCGTCTATCGACACAACCCTAAACACCACAGACACCCTCGTCGTCGTTTCGGTCGTTCGTCATAAACAAACTATGCAAACAACTCTTATATTTTAAGTGACAAAAAAAAGGTGCAAAAAGTGGAATAACGTTATCTTACCATTCCCATCATACCGAAAGGGGCCAAAGCACCAGCCTGAGGCTACAGAGACAATAATTACAGATTAATAAACAGATAACGCAAGATGTAGAACAACAGATACAAAAGCCTGATGATTCAGAGTGTTTAAGATTTGGGGAAGCGCGTGTTTACCTGTACTTGCATGGTGGGAGTTCGGGCCGACTGGATCTGAGGAGTCAGAGGAAACGGGTCGAACCCGAACGACCCGAACACACTCCTCATCTGCCGACGGTGTGCTGCAAACGGGTCCCTGAGAAAACGAGATAAACCAACACTTGAATTCATAGTCACATAATATCGAATATAGGATAATTATCTTCAATAATCTCCAACTGATTTGACGTTTTCTAAAGAGCCTATGAATTTGTAAGAGAGTATAGCTACAGGTTAGCTATAAAAAAAAAAGTTGCAAAGCTACATCATTATTTCAACATAATTATTTTTATTTCGACTCAACTTTGACTCTGTCGTCATTTCAACTTAACGTTAATCGAGATTTCTCGAACAGCTATCGTAGGATACAAGAAAAAGTTTGTGTAAATGCTCCTGAAACAATTTACGAATAAATTTGCTCGTATTTGGTTTGATATATGAGGACCAATGATTGGTTAAAAAAATATATACAATCAACTAATTAATTAAAATCGCAGTAACCAGTCACCAATTATTCGATTAATAGCCGATTAATCGAGAGTGACTTGCGCATAAATTTATACAAACTCAGCAGCTATCTAGGATACAAACGTTACTTGTATAAACACTACTGCATACAATTTACAAATCAATTTGTTCGTATCTGGTTTGATAAATGAGGCCCGATGATTGGTTCGAAAACAATTTGCAGCAACCAGTCACCAATTATTCAATTAATAGCTGATTATTTGAGAGTTAATTATGCGTAAATTTACACAAACTCAGCAGCTATCACAGGATACAAACGTTTCTTGTGTAAACACTAGCGCAAACAATTTACGGATCAATGTGTTCGTATAAACGAGGCCCGATGATTGGTTCGAAAACAATTTGCAGCAACCAGTCACCAATTATTCAATTAATAGCTGATTATTTGAGAGTTAATTATGCGTAAATTTACACAAACTCAGCAGCTATCACAGGATACAAACGTTTCTTGTGTAAACACTAGCGCAAACAATTTACGGATCAATGTGTTCGTATAAACGAGGCCCGATGATTGGTTCGAAAACAATTTGCAGCAACCAGTCACCAATTATTCAATTAATAGCTGATTATTTGAGAGTTAATTATGCGTAAATTTACACAAACTCAGCAGCTATCATAGGATACAAACGTTTCTTGTGTAAACGCTAGCGCAAACAATTTACGGATCAAGTCGCTCGTATCTGTTTTGATAAACGAGGCTCGTTGATTGGTTAAAAATAAAAATTGCAGCAACGTCACCAATTATTCGATTAATAGCCGATTATTCAAGAGTTACTTATGCGTAAATTTACACAAACTCAGCAGCTATCGTAGGATACAAACGTTCCTTGTGTAAACACTAGCGCAAACAATTTATAACCCGAGACCCGATGATTGGTTCCAAAAAAAAATTGACTTTTTTTTTCATTTTTTAAATAAAAATCGCAGCAACTCGTCACCAAGAATTCGATTAACAGCCGATTAATCGAGATTTACGTTAGTGTTTCTCCTTGCGTGTAAACGTACACAAACTCGGCAACGATCGCAGCATATGAACATTTCTTGTGTAAACGCTCCTGCAAACAATTTACAAACAATTTTTTTTTCCTTTTTATATAAATGTAATAAACAAGACCTAAAGAAGATGGAAGGAGAAAAAAAACAAACAACCAGCTTTTAGAAGTCACTCACATGATGTACGGATTGTCATCCACGTCGTCCAGGAAGCGGAACATCTCGTGCGGAGTTGGAGAATTTGCGTAAAATCGTTCGACTTTTGCGTGAATGGATTCGCGTTGTAGCTTGGACGCTGCAGCCGGATCAAAACAACTGGCTCGCTGCGGCTCAGGCGGCGCGATTAATCGACAGCAGCTGATTTTATCTCGATAATCGACGCTACAAAGGAAATGATAAAAACCCGAAGTGCCACAACGCCTCGGTGTGTGTGAACATTTATAACTGTTGTCATTAAATACAATAAACAAACAGCTCGAGCAAGCTAGTTAGCATCCTCGCACGGGGTGAGGGAAAAAAACAAACAAAAACAAAAGCCGATTTCAACGCACGGTGATTCGCAAGCCAAAGGAAACGAAGAAGGGAGAAAAAACGACAGGGTTAAATCAAATAGTTTGTTTGGTGTTTGTTTTTGGGGTGGGTTTTGGTTTTTTTTTTCTTTCGTTAAACGAGTTCACCTGGAGGGAAGAACGAACGTCAGTGCGACAAAGGAAGCCCAAAACATTCACCAAGATACAGCTAATATTAGCTCTCTCGGCTAACAGTGTAGCAATATAAACGACGCCGGCTGTACTGAAGACGCTGTAGATCTCTCAGATCCTGCTGTTTGTAGCAAACGATGTCAAATAACAGGAACAAAAAGATCTGGAAATGCAAATATGGTCCAAAACCAGGCCCCAGCCTCCAGCTAAACGGATGAACACAGGAGGAATCAGGCAACTCTAAGTAACACGACATAGAAAATATAAAAGTCCTAGCTGTTAAAGGTGCAATAACTGTTTTTTTTTTTTTTTTTTTTTACTTTTATATTCCTTGATTGTATAAATAACCTGGAAGATACGTAGAACACGATCAAACGCAACTGGGTAAGCCGTAGTCTTAGTAAAGTCGCTGAGAAAACCCGTTTGGAAAACTGCTCCTTTCCGGCCCGAAAGGCTTGTTTGTGTTTGGATGTCAGTTATTATGAAGCATTAAATGTTTCAGCTAGGATTCTGTGGGCGGAGCTTTGTGAACATGGAGGGAATCTTTAAAATGCCGACCCAACCTAAACATTAAAGACCTGGTGTTTATTTTCTAGCTATCTTTTCTATAAATCTGCATTTATATCAAGATTACTGCCTATACAACATATTACCATATCATACATTATACATCCAAATTCAGCCTCAAGAATTATTGGCATCTGGAATAATAATGCGCCGAACAACTGGACCAAAATTAATGTTTTGTGATGACAGTCATAGTCTCTGGTGTTGTTTGACCCCAGTTATTAAAAAAAAGAAAGAAAAAAAAAGTATTATTTATTGGAATGGAAGCAAGAAGGTGGCCTGATCTGACAAATCACATTTTCTTTTACATCATGTAGACGGCCGGGTGTATGTGCATCACTTACCTGGAGAAGAGATGGTACCAGGATGCACTATGGGAAAAATGTGAACCAGCAGAAGCAGTGTGATGCTCTGGGCAATGTTCTGCTTGGAAACTTTAGGTCCTGGTGTTCATGTGGATGTTATTTTGACACGTACCACCTACCTAAACATTGTTACAGACCAAGTACACCCCTTCACGAAGGGGTATACCGTTATGGCTGAATGGGATCATTCAACAGGATAATGCACCCTAACACACTGCAAAAATTGTTCAGGAACGGTTTGAGGAACATGACAAGGTGTTGACACGCCTCCAATTTCCCCAGATCTAAATCCGATTGAGTATCTCTGGGACGTGCTGGACAAACAAGTCTGATCCATGGAGACCCCACCTTGCAACTTACAGGACTTAAAGGAACTGCTCTAATGTCTTGGTGCCAGATAACACAGCACACCTTCAGAGGTCGTGTGGAGTCCATGGCTCGAAGGGTCAGAGTTGTTTTAGAAGCACAAAGAAGGGGGACGTACACAATATTAGACAGATGGTTTTAATGTTATGGCTGATTGGGGTGTGTGTGTGTGTTTCACAGACTTACTTTTTTGTTTATTTACTTACTTCTGTACTGATTTACCAGAAATATAAACACTCGTTTATTGATTGATTGATTGATTGACCAGAAATATCACTTATTTCTTTATTTGTTTATTTACTTACCAGAAACATAAACACATTTATTTATTGAATTATTTATTTGCTTGTTTATTTGCTTATTTATTTATTTATTTATTTGTCTATCTATCTATCAGAAATACATGTTTGTTTACGTATTTATTTAATTAATTAATTATGTACTTACATATTTACCATAAATATTATCATTTGTTTGTTTTTGCTCGTTTTGTTTGCAAACTTACACGCTACTATATCATACACAATTCATGTTTTGTTTTGTTTTTGCCCTTTAATTGAAACGCTGTTAACAAAAAGGGAGAAATGATGTTAAACGGACTTTTATTTTGAAAATTTCTCTAACGCTTTCGTTGTTCGCTTCACACAGCTGAAATGTTCTGCAGCCCGATTATAGATGAGAAAATATCCGTCTGTAGTTCAAATGAAAATGAAATGGTGTGTGACGCGGATGTTACGCGATAATTAGCAACACCAGGACGCTTTTACAGTGAACGCTTTAAAAATCCGGCGATTACTATTCAGCGTTTTCGAACATTAACAGTGCGCATGCGCGAAACTCTGACAGGCTGAAGTGCTGCAGGATTGTTTTTCTGTGTGTGCGCGCGCATATGCGCCACGCCCCCTTCTGGCTGATCAGTGTACTGATTTACATTTTCACATTTTCTACATTTCATTCTGGAATGTTTCTGAAATAACAACACAGAAATGTGTATGCGTTCATATAAATTTGTTGCCTGTTATTTCATTTCCTAAATACATTATCCTTTTTATAGTAACAACTAACACAGGGCTTGAATGGTGGACGCTCCATAATACTCTAAACCTAATAATAAAGTCTACTGTTTTGATATACTGAAGTTTTCTGTAAGGAAGTGCATGTAGTTAGAAGTTCATGTAGCATTTATGGAAGGAGTCTCCAGCGTCAGCATTTTGTGTTTTCCAGTTTCTCGGGAACATGACAAGCTGCGAGGTTACATTGCACAATATTAAATGTAAAAATAACTGGATACAAAGTTTGCGTTATTGATTAATAAATTAAAGGTTGTAATTGTTGGCAAATTGCTGAGTTTTGCACAAGTGGATTTAAGGAATCTCGTCCATTCTCCCTGGCAGATCGTCTCAAACTCAGTCAGATTGGATGGGTGGAGTGACTATAATCCGCCATCTTCAGGTCTCTCCACAGAGATTCCCAAGGGGTTCAAGTCTGTGCTTTGGCTGGGTCAAGAGACTTGTACTGAAGCCACTCCATGTTGTCTTGACTACACACTTCTCTTCACGAAGCCACCGCCACCATGCTTCCCCATGCTTTACTGCTTAATGAGCAATTAGTATGTTTACATGGACAACAATAATCCAATATTAACCAGATTAAGACGATACTCTGATTAAGAAACTACCATGTAAACATCAATTTTTAATTACCTTAATGCCTTAATTCGAATAAGTCATACTCGAAGTAAACACAAATGGAATTAAGACGTGTGGAGTATTCCTGTTTTAGCCGCATTATCGACGTGTATTACAGACATTAATCACACTATTAACGTAGTGTGGGAGTTTTCACCGGATTGTGCGACAGGACACGTACACACACGACAGCGCTCAACCGCTTTACGACAAACAAAGGAGCACGGCTGTATCCGAAACTGCGTACTTACCTACAATAGGCCTATAGTAGGCGAAATCCATGTATCTCGGCTACTATATAGACGGTAAGTACGCGATTTGGGACGCAGCAGACAGTTTCAAGCAGTCGTCTATTTGCACGTACAGCACAACAAATAATTAACCGCACTTGAAGCGTTCGTAAAAATTTAAAATAAAAACACCCAAACTGTATACGGTACCATAACGAAGACCAACTGTATGTTGATAGGTGAAATTCTGGAGGGAACATCGGACGGCGTGGCGTGGGGACGTAATGACGTGTGCCATTAATCGAACTATGTTCTATAACATGTAAAACGGGAACATGAAAGGAATATTCTAAAAGCGACTCATGTAAACACCTTAATCACAATATTGTCTTATTCAGAATAAGGTCAATAATTAGATTACTGCCGTCCATGTAAACATAGTCAATATCTGTTTTGCTTTTTGTTGTAGTGCTTAATGTTAAATCCATAGAGTTACATTTTTGTCTCATCAGACCAGTGCCTTCTAATCATTAGTGCCTTCTGTCTAGACACTCTAACATAAAGGCCTGGTTGATGGAGCAGTCCCTCAAGGATTTCGAATTCGCAGAAATGAATGCAAAATTAAGCGAACTATTAAGCACTATTTGGAGGAGTTTTTTTTCCAGCATGTTCTCCCATCTTCCAAAAAAGGCCATTTAATAGCTCAGTAAAGTCTGCAAACAAATGCAGTCTCAGTTTAAAGGGCATGGGAAGGTAAACCCAGCATTTAACCTCAGAGGTATGAGCTATGCAAGTAATCTTAATAATCTGAATGGGACATGCAGAAAATCGAGTTTAGCGCCTACATAGCACGAGTCTGAGAATGGAAACTTTTCATAAACAATATGAGAGAGAGAGATACAGTGTGTGTGTGTGTGTGTGTGTGAGAGAGAGAGAGAGAGAGAGAGAGAGGTATAAAGATATACATACAGTGAGTGAGAGAGAGAAAGGTAGAAAGATATATACAGTAAGAGAGAGAGAGAAAGATATAGGTATAGTGAGTGAGAGAGAGAAAGGTAGAGAGATATATACAGTAAGAGAGAGAGAGAGAAAGATATACGTATAGTGAGTGAGAGAGAGAAAGGTAGAGAGAGATATACAGTAAGAGAGAGAGAAAGGTAGAAAGATATACGTAGAGTGAGTGAGAGAGAGAAAGGTAGAGAGAGATATACAGTGAGAGAGAGAGAGAAAGGTAGAAAGATGTACATACAGTGACAGAGAGAGAGAGAAAGATAGAAAGATGTACGTACCTTGACAGAGAGAGAGAGAAAGGTAGATAGAGATATACAGTAAGACAGCGAGAGAGAGAGAGAAAGGTAGAGAGATATATCTACAGTAAGAGAGAGAGAGAAAGGTAGAAAGATATACGTATAGTGAGTAAGAGAGAGAGAAAGGTAGAGAGATATACATACAGTGAGTGAGAGAGAGAGAAAGATATACGTATAGTGAGTGAGAGAGAGAAAGATAGAGAGAGATATACAGTAAGAGAGAGAGAGAGAAAGGTAGAAAGATATACGTAGAGTGTGTGTGAGAGAGAGAAGGGTAGATATGTATATACAGTAAGAGAGAGAGAAAGGTAGAAAGATACGTATAGTGAGTGAGAGAGAGAAAGATAGAGAGAGATATACAGTGAGAGAGAGAGAGAAAGGTAGAAAGATATACGTACAGTGACAGAGAGAGTGAGAAAGGTAGAAAGATGTACGTACAGTGACAGAGAGAGATATACAGTAAGACAGCGAGCGAGAGAGAGAAAGGTAGAGAGATATATCTACAGTAAGAGAGAGAGAGAGAAAAAAGTAGAAAGATATACGTATAGTGAGTAAGAGAGAGAGAAAGGTAGAGAGATATATCTACAGTGAGTGAGAGAGAGAGAGAGAAAGGTAGAAAGATATATACAGTAAGAGAGAGAGAGATGGAGGGACTTGTACGGCGAGGCAGAGCGAGAGAGGGGTTGAGAGAGAGAAGGAGAGGGAGGGACAGGGCGTGGTAGAGTGACAAAACGAGTGTGAGAGTATTGAAGAAACAGAAAGTGGACAACAGAGCGACAGAGAAGTCCACAAGAAACAATGCCGAACAAGGGAAGCTGACAACATCTCTCTCTCTCTCTCTCTCTCTCTCACACACACACACACACACACACACACAAGAGGTAAGTTACTCTGGCTCATCTTCTATCTGTTTGTCATGATTTTACAGGTGGTAAAATCCAGGCACTGAAGAAACACATCTCTCTCTCTCACACACACACATATATATATATATATATTCTGTTTGGTGATTTGAGTGTATTTGAAAAGTCAGGATTGGTGTTTTTTACCACCGTGTTTGTTAATGTGTTTCTTCGGTAATGAAAAATGCAGACAGACAGGTTTGGGGCTGTCCTGAAACATCAGCCTACAGGAAAACCCGGACTTGTTCCGTGTGTGTGTGTGTGTTATGATTGACCTCATTTGTAGACAATATATTAGTTATTCAAATAAGACACACTATGTAAATATAATGTTGAGACACTCAGAAGTAAGAGCATTATGGCGAAACACACACACACACACCCTTAGTGCAGTAATGTTGTAATTTGAGGCTTTAGTTCAGGGTGTGTATGTTGTTGTGACCCTAAACACTCTTGATTGTGTTGCACTGGTGTCGTTGACATTTGATTAAAGGGATCATTCGGCCAACAATAAAACCTACACAACAATTCGCCGAGGTCTGCATTGTGTCTGCTGCTTTAACTTTGTGGCTAACAATTCATTCGTATCGCTACCAGTGTCATTCCACTTTATTACACATAACTTGAATTTATGGACTTTAATGTTGTGAATTCTTTATATTTCCAGATTTCTTGAGTTAATACTGATGTCTGGGGAAAATTTCATGTGAATATCCTCATAGGAAATATATTTACTGAAAACAATGTTGACGCGTCCAGTACTTATTTCCCCCAATGTATATCGTACGTGATAATGATATATCGTAAGTGATAAACAATAATGATATGTGGTAACAGGAGCTAACTTGCTTCATGGATGTTTCACAACATTAAATGGAACAGAACTTTTTAAAAGTACCCTCTGTGGTTCTTTAATAAATGTTTACAAATTCTACAATATATGTGGAATACTGTAAATGAAAAAAAAGTTTTAACTGTAATCGAAACTGGTAGCTGGAAACGTTCCCTGTATCATCGCCGCTGTGGTATCCAGGTTCTCTTTCATGGTGTAAAGCTGAAAGAGGTTTGTCAGCTTTTTTTAATGACAACGTGTATGTGTGTATGTGTGTGTGTGAGAGAGAGAGAGCGAGAGAAAGAGAAAGAGAGAGAGCACAAGAACTGATCTGCTCACCTGTGTCATTTAGCTGTGTTGTTTGCTTAACCGCCCGATAACAGTCACAAGCCAAAATGTACACAAACGCAAACAAGTGTGTGTGTGTGTGTGTGTGTGTGTGTGTGTGTTTGAGTGATTAAATGTTAAGTGTTGTTTTTATGTAGAATGGCATCTACAACTAGCTCTCAGGAATACACACTGTGTCAACCAGAAGACACACTGTGTGGTGAGTTGTTAATAATAATAATAATAATAATAATAATAATAATAATAGCTATTATTCATTGATGCATATTGATTAAATTATTATTCCTGTGTGTCTGTGTGTTTCTGCAGAGATCCGTATGTACGAGCAGGAAGTGATCATCGTTCCTGTGCTGCTGTTGCTCAGTTTTGTCGTGATACTCGCAATCCTGCTGCTGCTGCGCTTCTGTCCTGAAAAAGCGCACAAAGTGCGTCCTAGAAACACGTTCCGGGCGGGCCGCAGGATCCTCAACGGGATCGATGGTGAGAGACACGCATAATAACATCAAGAAAACCCTAAAACAATCAATCTGTCTGTAAACAATCTGCCTGTCTGTCTCCTTGCAGCTCCCCCGGGTCTGAATGCTCTAGAAGGAGAGAGTATAGCGCTGAATTTCTCTCCGACTTACTCCACGTTTGCGTCATCAGTTCGTGGCGGCGGACGTGAACACGGTATCGAAAATCCCGCCTTCGGTAATGCTGCGTTGCTGAGCGCACGTGATGCCCCGCGCCAGCGCCTGCCGGAGAAGTTCAAGCTGGTGACGTCACTGCGGAGTTCGTACGCACTGAAGTCGGACAGCAGGGTGTCGCTCTACAGAGCGCGCATGGAGAACCGCAATGTCGTGCTGCACGTGCTCACCGGTGAGTGTGCCGTTTATTCTGTAACCACCTCTCCTGTCTGTCTGTCACAGCACCTTTGCTGCATCATAAAAACATTCAGTTATGTTCTCCGAGATGCTCCCTGAACCTGACACACAATCAGGGTCCTTCTTGTTTGATTGATTGATTGATTGATTGATAGCAGAGATTTTGACATACAAGTTCTACAGAGTGGTGCAAAAAACAAAAAACACCCAGTTCTGTAGGCAGAAACAACTTGCTGATGAGAGAGGTCAGAGGAGAACGCCCAGACGGGTTGAAGCTGACAGGAAGACTATGGTGACGTTATTAACCACTCTGTACAACAGTGCTAAGCAGAAAAGCATCTCAGAATGCACAACACAGCACAGGCTCAACAAAACTGGCCAAAAAGATTGGAAAAAAGAGCAGGGAAGTTACCAAGGTGTACTCCTGCCTTGCACCCAGTGACAAAATTAATGGCTGTAGACACACTTGATATGTCTGTCTGTCTGTCTGTCCCAACTTTTATACAACATCAGAATTTTTGAATGCATCAATTTTTTCTTATACCCATCTATTCGTTCCTGCTCTCTGTCTGTCAGACTCAGCGAGTGAGACTGAATGCCAGTCCTTCCTCGGCTTTGCATCCTTCCTGTCTCAGTTGGGTCCTCACCCGTTCCTGCCCGAGCTGATTGGCGTCGTTTCACTCCGAGCACCGCTTATCATGGTCATGGAGGAACTCGAGAACCAGGATCTGCTCAGCTACCTGTGGAAATGCAGACAGGTGAGGAAGCGAACTATACACTCACACAGAGAGACAGACAGGTGAGGAAGTGTACTATACACTCACGCAGAGAGACAGACAGGTGAGGAAGTGTACTATACACTCACGCAGAGAGACAGACAGGTGAGGAAGCGAACTATACACTCACGCAGAGAGACAGACAGGTGAGGAAGCGTCCTATACACTCACGCGGAGAGACAGACAGACAGGTGAGGAAGCATACTATACACTCACGCAGAGAGACAGACAGGTGAGGAAGCATACTATACACTTACATAGAGACAGACAGACAGGTGAGGAAGTGTACTATACACTCAAACAGAGACACAGACAGGTGAGGAAGTGTACTATACACTCACACAGAGACACAGACAGGTGAGGAAGTGAACTATACACTCAAACAGAGACACAGACAGGTGAGGAAGTGTACTATACCCTCACGCAGAGAGACAGACAGGTGAGGAAGTGTACTATACACTCACGCAGAGAGACAGACAGGTGAGGAAGTGCACTATACACTCACGCAGAGAGACAGACAGCTGAGGAAGTGTACTATACACTCACGCAGAGAGACAGACAGGTGAGGAAGCGTCCTATACACTCACGCAGAGAGACAGACAGGTGAGGAAGTGTACTATACACTCACGCAGAGACACAGACAGGTGAGGAAGTGAACTATACACTCAAACAGAGACACAGACAGGTGAGGAAGTGTACTATACCCTCACGCAGAGAGACAGACAGGTGAGGAAGTGTACTATACACTCACGCAGAGAGACAGAAAGGTGTGAAAGCATATTATATACTCACACAGAGAGACAGACAGGTGAGGAAGAGAGAAAGTTAGATGTAAACTCCCACAAAGAGATTACTTTTACTATTATTATTATTATTATTATTGACAGGCAGGACCTGACTCTGGTGTGATGACTGAGAGGCAGATCTTCACTATGGCCTCGCAGGTGGCCTCCGCTTTGGTGAGAAATGTTCATGCTGAAGGCTTTATCTCAATGCACTGGTTCATGTATTTCCTCACACATCAGCATACACATACAGCTGATTAGCCTGTTAGCTAGCAGGCTGCTAGGTAGCTACAAAATAGGCTACAGAAGTTATGAAATTTTTATGAAAAGTTATGAAACAAAACATTTTTTGTGTTGTGTTGCAATTAGATGTTTAGCAATTGTCTTTTCTGTTGTCTAGTCAGTGATGACTGTTATCTTAGAATACATGCTAATTCACAGAACGTTAGTGTTCATCTTCAGCTAGATGACTAACTACTGTTTTCTCTTGGATTTCTCCTTCTGAACAGGACTTCCTGCACTCCAAAGATCTGATTCACGGAAACATCAAAGCCCGCAGCGTATTAATTACCCAGATGCTAACTGCTAAGCTGTGGGGTCTCAACGACATATACACCAGGAATACGTCCAGCTTAAATTACAAAACCGGTCCCGGACAGAAAAAATGGCAGGCACCAGAAATCCTGGCTAACAGAGAGGCGAGCCAAAAGAGTGATGTGTACGTTATTTATATCTATTTCATTTATGTGACAAAGTGTGTTAAGATTAACACCTAGACATGTTAATAGAGACAATGTTTGGTTGCAAATTGCTAATAGGCAAACGTCTAGCTAATCGTTAGCTAGCTAATGACCTGTTAGCAAGCATTTGTAGCAAACAGCTGAGTAACATAGCTAGCTATGAAAAGAAAGAAAGAAAGAATGCTGAGGTTTTTCTGTTTTGATCGATGAAGGTGGTCGTTTGGCCTGCTGCTGTACGAGATGGTGACTCTCGGTAAGTGACGATTCCTTGTAGTTCCCTCGGTTCTCTTTCTCTGTCACTCTGTCCGATCTTATGTCTGATGTGTGGTTCTCCGCTAGGTGAGGTTCCGTTTGCTGAGGTTCCTGTTAAAGAGCTGCTGCAGTTTCTCCAGAGAGGAAAATCACTGAAGAAACCACATGGCTGCTCCAACTCACTGTACATTACTCACACAAATACACACTCTCTCTCTCTCCCTTTCTACTGTACCTTTTGCTCTTTTTCTTTATCTCTTGCTTTGTCCCTTTCTCTGTATTTTCTGTTTCTCTTTCCATATCTCTTCGCTCTATCTCTGTACTGATGGGGAGAAAAAAACTAATTATGTTTGTTTTCTTTTCCAGCCACAGCATCATTAAAGGCTGCTGCCACTGGAAGGAACAAGACCGCTTCTCAATGGCCGAGCTCAGACACAAACTCCAATCAGGAGAGAAGACCGGCAACGACAGAACGGTTCTCCGGGCATCTCAGCCAATCAACATTCAGCATTACCTTCAGGAGGCGGGATATGGCGAGGCCATCAACTATACCATTTTCTGAAAATCTTTACCGCCAATAAGGACACATTTGACCTCAGACCTTTTGTTTACTTCCTCAGTACACCCAAAATGATGGTATAGCCCTAATCCACCACCAATAGGACGATCCAGTTGAACCTGCACCGTTGAAAAATGGTACAACCTGGATTTCTACTGGTTTGCTCCTCCCACTTCACATAACAATGGTATGATCCAATTTACTCTCCAGAAAGATGGATCCTCGGTAACAACAGCCCCCCCGCACCACAGGACGTTGGTACAACCCTGATGAATATTATTGCACTAGTCTAGAGTATATCAGTTTATATTAATGACAGTTTTACAGTGTTGTACACATATTTTTAAATACATCAGTCTGCAGTGTTTCACATAATTAACGTTGATTTTTTTTAACTCTTAAAATTGTTGTTTTTGGTGCCAATTTAATTAATTCCAGCTTTAGTAAATCTAACAATTGATTCACGTTGTTAGTTTCTGCTTTTCTAAATGGGTCATGGAAAAAAAAATCTAAACTGTGAACATTTGTCTTACCTGATGAGGCAGAAAAAAAGAAGACCAGTCAACGTAGCACTTGTTCATGTTGTTCTTAAAGAACACAGGCGTTTACTTTAAAGAACTCTATCCGTATTCATATTCATTTCTCAGTCTTTTTCTCATTTATACTCAGTCATCATTCCTCTACTTCAGCTGAACAATCACTTCCTATGAATAGCTTCTTGTCGTTTGCATACATTTCATTCTTTCTTTCATCCCACCATCTTTCTCACCTGACACGAAACAAACCTGACTTTCTAGTCCAGCAACATTGATCTCATTCAACACACACACACACACACACACAAGGAGTATGTACACACTTTATTGAAATTGTGCTTAAACAGGGTGTAGTTACAGATATGATGTGAGCTTGTCAGGTTGAGGACCGAGCCACTTCTCTCCTAAATGACAAAATGAAACACGGCCGATTATTTCAAAGTTAGCATACGATAATATACCTGAATATGAACGCAAACCTGATTTACCGATGCAGTAAGCCATGAGCTCGAACCTGTCCGAGCCGAAGAACGCCTCAGGTTTTCCGTCGACGTGACAGATTATGAGAGGAAACCCGAACGCCTGCGGAGAGAAAACGAGACATCGAATCCTAGTGAAATATGATCAGTAAGAGGGAATGATCTGATGCTTGCCTTGTAGTCGAGCGCTTCCTGTGTAGTTTGTTTCAGCTTGTCTTTGACTGGCTGAGATTTGGCCTGTCTGATTAATTCTTCCACTTCGCTGGAGGACAAACCGGCCTTCAGTCCTGCCTGCGCAACATCGAGTAAATTGTTATTGCTATTATTTCTGGGTTTGAGATAAATAACAGAATTTCAAACAGAATATTTTTGTATCAGCACACTGGCACAATACATTCTGAACTGTAAGTATTACCTCAGAGAGGGACGCTGGCTCACAGATATCCTGATCCGTGCTCCAGATCCGCTTCCACACTTCTCTAGAAACGTTCTCCACCAGGCGATCGCCATCTTTAGCGTTTTCCACTACTGCAGTTATAAAGCGCATAGCAGCAAGAGAACCTGAGAGAGAGAGAGAGAGAGAGAGAGAGAGAGAGAGAGAGAGAAGTGTACAATGGCGTGCTTTTAGGAACATCTTGATTTGTAAGTATTTCTTTGTCAACAAGTTGTATTTTTCCAAAAATCGGTCTCCAAAAGTAGAGAGCTAGCTATCAAACTATTTAACATGAGATTACTGTTTATTTTATCATTAGTGCATAGCTGAGCATCTTAGATAATGGGCACGTCTAGCATCCAATACAGACTGAAACACTGAAAGCGTATCTGTTACATCAGGCATAAAGTTACGAAGCGGGTTCATAGCACAGGATATTTACATTTAGCTACGCCTACAAAACTCCATAAAAGGCAAAGCTCACAAAAAAGATTTTCTCAACTTCATTCAAATTAGATATGGTGTAGTAAAAGTGACAAATCCAAACAACTGGCTCAAATGAATCCTCGGACCCATCGTATGCTAACTTATAACTTCCATTAATGCAGCTCAATCGGCAGCATGACGACGACCATAGATGCATACTAACACCTCCTAATCATATAGGGTGCCATTACTTTTAACTGAATGGCTAGTCTTATTTAGTTTAATTTATGGATTTGTTCTGGATCACTTTCTTTGAAATCACTAATAAAATGACAAATTTTCACAAATTAGCTTGAGAAATTAGTGTCGATGAACACATTTGTTGTATAAATGTCCCGATATTTTGTGAATAGATTTGTGAATAGAACAGGCTGCAAGCATACATGAATGTAAGCATAGATAAAGCAGAAGCCATGTAGTGATTATTAATTATTTAAACATGGACGTTTTTAAAAAATACCTTTCTCAAACATGACCTCGAACGTGTTGGACGGTTGACACAGAGGCACGTTCATGTAAGACGCCAGCCGGTTCAGGTCCTTCACCAGGTACTGACCTTTATTCGGCACCATCGCAGGCGGCCTGTTACCTGAATGAACACGTATACACACACACACACACACACACACACACACACACACACACACACACACAGGAGCTTTTACTTGCCCGGTTAGCTAGCTCATGATTTAATCTATAAATTGCGCTACGCGTGCTTTCTTTACAACCTGAGAAACTGCATTTAACCATTATTTACTGTCAATACTGGTACCTGCTGCTGAGAGAAACTTCCCAAAAGCATGACTTTGTTATAGAAAAGCTGGCAGGTTTCACTCTAGGGGTAGGAGATATTAAAAAGTATTTGCCCCATCCTGATTTCTTCTGTGTTTGTGTATATCATATACTAAATTGTTTCATAAATTAAAATAAAATCGAAGATAAAACAAAGGCAACCTGAGTAAACACAAAATACAATTGTTAAATGATAGTTATTTATTGAAGCAAAAAAACCGAATTCCCCAAATTTATGAAACTACATTCATAATGGGGTTCAGCTGGACTAGACGCAACCAGGCCTGATTACTGCAAACCCTGTTCAATCACATCAACACTTACATAAAACTTTCTCAGCAGTATGAAGTTGGTTAAAAGGTCTTACTCAGTAACACACAATGCCAAAGTTGAAAGAAATTCCAGAAATGATGAGGAAGAAGGTGATTGAAATACATGTCTGGGAATGGTTACAAAGCTATTTCAAAGGCTCTGGACTCCAAAGAACCACAGTGAGTGCCGTTATCTCCAAATGGAAAAACTCTGCACAGTAGTGAACCTTCCCAGAAGTGGCCGACCTTCCAAAATTCCTCCAAGAGCACAGCAACGACTCATCCAGCAAGTCAGAAAAGAGCCAAGGACAACAACAAAGGACCTACAGGCCTCTCTTGCATCAGTAAAGGTCACTGTTCATGACTACACTATCAGAAAGACACTGGGCAAAAATGGCATCCATGGAAGAGTGGCGATGTGAAAACCACTGCTAACCCAGAAGAACATTAAGGCTCGTCTGAATTTTGTCAAAACACACCTTGATGATCCTCAAACCTTTTGGGACAATGTTCTGTGGATTGAGGAGTCGAAAGTGGAACTGTTTGGAATACAGGGGTCCCATTAAATCTGATGTAAACTAAACACACAACTCCACAAAAAGATCGTCATACCTACAGTCAAGCATGGTAGTGGGAGTGTGATAGTGTGGGGATGCTTTGCTGCTTCACGACCTGGGCAACTTGTAACAATTGAGGGAAACATGAATTCTGCTCTCTACCAGAAAATCCTAAAGGAAAATATCTGGTCTTCAGTCCGTAAGTTGAAACTCAAGCGCAGCTGGATTATGCAGCACAACCCAAAGCATAGGAGTAAGTAAATATTCTGACGCTTGTGGCCAGAAAGGTGCATAAAAAGAATCAGATTCTCCGTATCCCATGGGTGGAGTGTCTGAGGTTGAAACTAAGCACGCACTGGAAAGCATGGATTTAATGGTGTGCTATGTTTTGTTAGCTTTTGTTACTTACCTGACCCCTGCATGACTCCGCCCAAAAAGGCGGGGCGAAATTTGAGCTCGATGTTCCAGACATTTCTGTACCGACAGAGCACCTGAACACAGTGAAAGGAAGAAAAAACATTAACCCAACAAAAATGGTGCCCAAATAATGACCCTATCTTGGATGCCTGAATCTGATGATAAAATGTAGATTTTGGTGTTTATCAAATTTTCTCACATTTTTATTCCATTTAAATTAATAAAATTTTCTTATCATGCCAGCTAGTTATTAGAAATAGAGTTTCAGTACTCATTTACAATTTGTATAAAATGTATGTATTCATATCCTTTGTGTTGTTCTTAACGAGGGTGAAGGTGCTAGGAGGTTCAGAGACCATATTCTGTGGTTCCTTGGACGAAAAATAGATAACTATTTATTATTCTACAAAGATTATCATAATGGTGGATTCTGGAGCCAACAGCACACATTGTTTTATTTTCAACGTGAGCACTTGATGGTTACCATAAAACCCTGTATACACAATATAATCCATCCAGTTTCATCGACTATGCGCTGACCTCTCCTGAACCGTGTTTTAAATCACTTTCTAATTATGATTACCATTAAAATTCTTTGTAAAGTATTAGATTTGACACTTTGTTGTATGCATGTTTCATCCTTTTAGCATTTCTTTTGGTCGAAAAAAATGAAACATCTCACGAGGCAAGAGATTAGTGCCATGAGATGGGGAGGGGGCGGGGCTTCCAGCAGCAGGTGTAAGTTCAGAACACCTGCGCAGCTGTCAATCATTCCAGATTCACATGTTGATTGGCTCATCTGTTGTTATAGGCAGCAGAAAAAGGTTGGACTTTGGGACTAACCTCAAATGCCAACCAGGAATAAGGCGAAACCACGTCGTAAAACAGTTCAATCACTTTCCTGGAGCTGGACATCTGCGGATAAAATGCCTAGTGGTTTAAATAACCCTTTTAAAGTTCGACTTAAGATCATTAAAACACTTTTTTTTTTTTTTACATTTACGTACCTTGTGTTGTCCGTAAGAGTGCACCTGAGACTCTGAAGTATGCAGTGTTTACAGCAGGGGCGGGGAAACGTGTACAAAGTTCAACGTTTCAATAAGAACAAATATATTCTAATTTATATATATACATAAGCGCTATTAATATGAGCTATGATAACTGTTCATGTGTAATGTCGGTCTTCTGTTTTGCAGATTCGGCTTTTAAGTAGGAAGGTCAGCCTCAAAACACCGATTAAAAAAAAAGATTCAAATCAATCGAATCGCAGCGAGTCACTCGACTCCTTTTGCTTCGAAGCCTGATTCAAAATGCAAGTCACGTGACTGCGGAGACTGTTCTAGTGAACGGCTAAGTAGAAACACACAATCTTATGCTTGGAGTGCCTCAAAGTTTAAAAACAGTCCTTAAAGCACTCAGTTATTCATGACTGTGCACACAGTTTTCTCCTTTATGATCACTCTTTCCTCTGGTTCTTCATCCGAACCATCACTTCCTGCAAATATAGCTAGCTTCTTGTTGTTAGCATATTTTTTCATTCTTCATCCCACCATGTTTCTCTCAATCTGTCCATCTCTCCTGACACTAAACACACTTTCTAGTTCAGAAATATTTTTCTCATTTTCTCAATATTCACACACACACACATACACACACACACACACACACACACACACACACACACACAATATGAGTAGGTACACGCTTTATTGAAATTGTGCTTAAACAGGGTGGTGTTACAGATTTGAAGTGGGCTTGTCAGGTTGTGGACCGAGCCACTTCTCTCCTGAAAGATGAAATGCAACACAACTGATTAATTTGAAGTATATTATACAATAATACACCTGAATATGTAAATGCAAAACTTATTTACCGATGCAGTAAGCCATGAGCTCGAACCTGTCCGATCCGAAGAACACCTGAGGTTTTCCGTCAATGTGACAAACGACGAAAGGAAACCCGAATGCCTGCGGAAAAAGAGAAAGAGAGGCAGAATTAAATATATCAAATACTAGCGAAATGTGATCAATATGTGAAAGTGATTTGATTCTAGCCTCATAGTTGATGGCTTCCTGTGTGGTTTGTTTCAACTTGTCTTTGATTGGCTGAGATTTGGACAGGCCGAGCAGTTCTTCCACTTCGCTGGAGGACAAACCGGCCTTCAGTCCTGCCTGTGCAACAAATAACAATATACTAACATTTTGTAAGTTTATGGGAATATCTATTTTTATGGGGAAAAAACACACCACAGACACAACTCTTACCATCCTGAAAAAGAAAATGTTCAGTACATACACACAAATTCAATACTCCATATTAGTAAACAAAGGCTACTATAGAACTAATGTCAATTGTGACTCATAAAGTGATGACATCGAAATATCTGAATGAAAAAACCTACAAGAACATCCCAGCAGGCAGAAAAAAACAACTACAACAAAACCGCTTATGGTATATGTCAGTGAACGAGGTGGCAAGACTAAAGTGTGACGCTAATTAATAATTAGCAGCTTTGCCAGTTTTTTAATGGACCAAACACACCACAGTCACATGTTCTTGTTTTCTGTTGACCCATAAGAGGCAACTGAAACAGTCAAACTTGAGAGATTGAACTTGAGGGAACTTCTTTAGCAGATTCTGGATGTGTTCTCCTTCACAGCGGCTCTGGGGACGAACGCAAAGACTGCCAACGGCTGATTTTATTCTTTAATTACAACAAAATTATGTGATATATATGAAAATTTGGCAACATACAGGTCTAATAAAAGGTGCAGCGTCACATCACTTTTGGTCCAACAATGGCCTCTGGTGGGACACACACACACACACACACACACACACACACACACACACGTTTAGCCCAGTCCGACCATACAAACCCACCCCAGGCTGGGTTAACAGGCTTTTACACATTTATATTTAAGTATTACCTCAGAGAGAGACGCTGGCTCACAGATATCCTGATCCGTGCTCCAGATTCGCTTCCACACTTCTCTAGAAACGTTCTCCAGAAGGCGACCGCCATCTTTCTCTTTCTCTGCTACGGCTGTTATAAAGCGCATCGCAGGGAGAGAACCTGAGAGTGTCACACAGAGAGAGAAAGAAATGATGATGCTAGATAGATTGCTATTAAACTTTGGGTAAGCTAGTTGACAACGATGTGAAATATTCCTGCCTTTATGAATTGTTATACATCGTGTAAGGAATAAAACACTAAGGAGGTGTGATGTGGCCCGACATGAAGCTAAGAACCAATCATTACGATTACCAAAGCTGATTATTTTCCAATACCAGCTCACTCTGAAGTGTTTTATTCCTCTTATACCACAGCAATTTGCCAACGATAATTTTTTTCCTTTATTATTGAACAAAGTGTCATACTTTTCATCTATTTATAAGTTACAATTAATATAGGGGAACATCTGCAAAGCAAGTTAATTCCTGTTATCATTTACAATATAGCAGCTAACAGTGTGAATTATGTAAATGTGGACATTTAAAAAAATACCTTTATTAAACATGACCTCAAACGGGTCAGAAGGGTGACGCAGAGGGACGTTCATATAAGATGCCAGCCGGTTCAAGTCCTTCGCCATGTACAGACCTTTATTTGGCACCATTGCAGGTGGTTTGTTACCTGCAAACACACACACACACACACACACACACAAGTTTTACATGGCCTGGTAGGGGTGTATTGAAAACAAACGTTATAATATAAAAGTGATAGGAATCGTTTAATGTCCTGTTGACGCTCCTTTAACGCTCTACAAAATAGACTGTTTCTAAATACATTTTAATCTCAGTATGATGTTGATATACAAAGTTAAAGTTTCGGCGACTGTCAAGATGGCGGTTAGCACTGTTCACAACAAGCTTTTGAAAACATGAAAGCTGGGGAATTTGGAGGCCAGTAGCTCTTCTGTGGGATCGGACCAGACAGGGCTAGCCTTCGCTCCCCACATGCATCATTGAGCCTTGGGCGCCCATAACTCTATCGCTGGTTCATCGATTGTCCTTCATTGGACCACTTTTGGTAGGTACTAACCACTGCAAACGGGGAACTCCCGGCAAGTCCTGCCATTTTGGAGATGCTCTGACCCAGTCGTCTAGCAGTCACGATTTGGCCCTTTTCAAAGTCGCTCAGATCTTTACACTTGCCCATTTTTTTCTGCTTCCGACACATCTGACTGTTGAACTGACTGTTCACTTGCTGTCTAATATATCCCACCCCTTGACAGGTACCACTGCGACGAGTTAATCAATGTTATTCACATCGTCAGTGGTTTTAATATTACGGCTGATCAGCGTATACCTTATTATAATAGCTTGCTGGTTAGAGAAGACTCGCCTACTTTCACAAAAAAGACCATTTGACAGACATTGCAAACAACCAATCATAAAGCTCTTCCCATAACCAGTCGTCTGGGATGCAGGATTATCTGATCAGTCAATCATACTACCAACTGTAGTCTGTATGTATGATTCTGAAGCTTGTGGCCAGAAAAGTATATAAAGGATATCAGACTCTAGGAGCGCCTGAGGCTGAGGATGAGACTGGGACTGGACATGCTCTGGAAAAAGTTAAGTTGTTATGTATTGTTTTTTTTTGTATGTTCTTATTTACCTGACGCCTGCATGATTCCGCCCAGAAAGGCGGGGCGTAATTTGAGCTCCATGTTCCACACATTTCTGTAGCGACACAGCACCTGCACACAGAGAAGCATAGAAAGAAAAACACGGCATTAATCACAGGAATCAGATATTCAGCAGAAATCAAATGAAAGATGATCTGAAACATCCTCCCATACATTTTAGACGAGTATTATGTTAAGTGTAAACAGAACCCTTTGAACAAATCAGATAGCGATCCGATCAGACAAAACGCATGAAGTGACCAGGTGTAAACAGGTCCGAGGATCGCTCTCCCTCTCCCTCATTTTAGCTTCAAGAAAACTGGTTTGTTGTAAAACGTGGAATGCTACAGTTGCTCCACCCACTGATAAATGTTACTTTGGAAACCAGTAGTAGACACGCCCACTGGCGACTTCATAGTACAACGATAAAAATCACTGTAAGTGTGAGCGCACCTTTAGAGACTCACCTCAAATCCCAGCCAGGAATAGGGCGAAACCACGTCGTAAAACAGCTCAATCACTTTCCTTGACATCTGCGTTGACATACATGTGTTTTTTAAAACCACATTAGAGTTGCAGATTAAATGATGAATGGCGCAATTGTTTATTCATTTATTTACGTACCTTGTTTAATGCGCGTGCGAGTCGTCCTTGGTTGAACGTGGCACGAATGTAGTAAACTGTGGCAAAGTTCAACCCTTAAAGCAGCAGAAGTTAATATACGCCCAGTTAATCGCTATTAATATGACCTACGTGTACTGTTCACGGGTAGAGTCTGTCTGCTGTATTGCAGTTGTGCTTACCTTTCTTCCTTTTTCTTTAAAGTAGATATGTCAGATTCAAATTCAAAATAGAATCAAATGATTCAATTCGCAGTGAGTCAGTTTGATAGTTTGATTCACGTCACATGACTGCGCGGACCGTTTCCTAGTGAACACGCAGACAAGATTCTGACTTGTGCTTTCTGTACTTGAAAGTCACCAGATGTTATAAAAGATATATTTTTAATTTTTTAATGTTTTAAAAAAATATTTTTATTTCTAATTTCCAGCCAGTTTCGCTATCTATTCGTAGGCGGGGAAACTAACCAACCAATCAGAGCTCGAATTATCGAAGCGTCAGGTCGACCAATGGGCGCGTGCTGTTAGCTTGCTGGCTAACACGAAGTGATTTCACTCAAATTTTGCCTCAGGTGAACGCAGAAACACATTTATACCTGCCACACGTAAGTATAAAAAAAGAAAAGAAAAACAAACAGGTTAGGCTTTGAGAAAACAAGTACCAATCAATTTGTTGTGTTCAGATTGTTATGGTGTGCTATGCCTCAAAAATTAGTTATATAAAAGTATCTAAAATTGCTTAGCTGTAACCCATTAATTCATTATGCATAGTCTGTGAATAATGTGACAAGGACATTGACAGGTAAACACACACAAACATATCGAACAATTGCAAACACAACACAGGTTTATATATTTTTAAAAAACTTTGTTAAATATAAAACTCCAATTCCAAAAAAGTTGGGACAGTATGGATAAAAACAAAGAGCAGTGATTTGTAAATGTACTTTGACCTATAAAGACAAGGTATTTGATGTTTTACCTAATGAACTGCATAGTTTTTTTTGAAGATAAATGTCAATTTCAAAATAGACGCATGCAACACGTTTGAAAAAAGTTGGGACGGGGCAAGTTAGGACTAATAGCGATGTGACAAGTTGAAATAAGAAGCTGATGTGAAACAGGTGAGGCAGTCGTCTAATCATAGTATATAAGGAGCCTCCAATAAAGGCCTAGTCCTTCAAGAGCAAGGATAGGTCGAGGCTCGCCAATCTGCCAACAGATGCGTCAGCCAATAATCCAACACATTGAGAAGAACAGCATTCCCCGAAGACAAATCGGTAGGATTTTTGGCATTTCATCTTCTACAGTGCAGAATATAATTAAAAGATTCAAGGAATCCGTTCAAATCTCGGTGTGTAATTGTCTCAACGCACTGTGAAGAGGATGGTTCAAGTGGCCAAAAAAAATCTCCAAGGATCACAGCTGGAGAATTGCAGAAGTTATTTGCGTCTTGGGGTCCAAAAGTCCAAAACTACAATCCGAAGTCACCTACATCACCACAAGTTGTATGGAAGGGTTTCAAGAAAGAAGCCTCTACTCTCACCCAAAAACAAACTCGAGCGTTTTCAGTTTGCCAGACACTACAGGAACTTCAAATGAGATCAGGTTCTATGGTCAGATGAAACCAAAATAGAGCTTTTTGGCAATAAACAACAGAAGTGTTTATCCATAGCCATATAGAAAAGTACCTCATGCCCACAGTTAAATATGGAGGAGGCTCTTTAATGTTTTGGGGCTTCTTTTTTTTTTTGCCAGAGGACCTGGACATTTTGATACATGGCATCATGGACTCTATCAAATATCATCAGATATTAAATGAAAACCTGACTGCCTCTGCCAGAAAGCTTCAAATGGGCTATGGCTGGATCTTCCAAACAAACACAAATGGTTTACTGACCACAAAATCAAGGTCCTACCATGACCATCCCAGTCCCCTGACCTGAACCTCATAGAAAACCTGTGAAGTGAACTGAAGAGGAGAGTCCACCAGCATGCACCTCGAAATTTGAAGGATCTGGAGAGATTCTGTATGGAGGAACGGTCTCAGATCCCTTGCCATGTATTCTCCAACCTCATCAGACATTATAGGAGAAGACTCAGAGCTGTTATCTTGGCAAAGAGGGGTAGTGCAATGTATTGACTAAAAGGGTGCCAATAATTGCCACACCATATACTTAACAAAAACATTTAGTAGATGCTTTTATCCAAAAATGTAATTATAATGAATCTTATAATATGTTTATAATAAACAGTATGAAAACAACATCTCCATCCATCCGTTTCCATACTGCTTATCCTACACAGGGGGAGCCTGGAGCCTGTCCCAGGGGACTCGGGGCACAAAGCAGGGGACACCCGGGACGGGGTGCCAAGCCATCACAGGGCACAATCCCACACACACTCACACACTACGGACAATTTCGGAATGCCAATCAGCCTACAACTCATGTCTTTGGACTGGGGTAGGAAACCCCTGACGCGTGAGGAGAACATGCAAGAGGCGGGACTCGAACCCCCAACACCATTGGTGCTTGGCAACAGTGTTAACTACTAAGCCACCGTGCCCCCCTACTATTCGTTTTCGTAATTATATTAACTAATTGCAATATTCACCATTTTAATAGATATTGCAGGCGCCTGTATGATGCCAACAGGCCTGTAAAAAAAAAAAACATTAATTATCAAAATCTTCTGACATGAATGGCAAAGATGTAATCGCAATACCCTGGTTGTATGATTAATGATATTTGTCACTGTCTAAACTGTTTTGAAATGTTTTTTTTTTTAATACATTTGTTGTTTACAAAATGAAGTTATGTAACCTGGAAAAGGATTGAAAGATTTGGGACAGAAGTAACACACAATTAGATTAACAATGGAGCCGGTCAGTGTTATGACGGTCCTAATGATACTCTCTAAAAAGTATTGATATATTTTATATGTTGCGTATAATATATAAACTGACCAACACACACACACACACACACACACACAATATGAATAGGTACACACTTTATTGAAATTGTGCTTAAACAGGGTGGTGTTACAGATTTGAAGTGGGCTTGTCAGGTTGTGGACCGAGCCACTTCTCTCCTGAAAGACGAAATGCAACACAGCTGATTAATTTGAAGTATATTATACAATAATACATCTGAATATTTAAATGCAAAACCTATTTACCGATGCAGTGAGCCATGAGCTTGAACCTGTCCGATCCGAAGAACACCTGAGGTTTTCCGTCAATGTGACAGACTATGAGAGGAAGCCCAAACGCCTGCGGAGAAAGAGAGAGACAGAATTAAATATATCAAATACTAGTGAAATCTGATCAATATGAGAAAGTGATTTTATGCTAGCCTTGTAGTTGATCGCTTCCTGTATAGTTTGTTTCAGCTTGTCTTTGACTGGCTGAGATATTGCCAGGCCGAGCAGTTCTTCCACTTCGCTGGAGGACAAACCGGCCTTCAGTCCTGCCTGTGCAACAAATAACAATATACGAACATTTTGTACGTTCATGAGAATATCTAAAAATCCACTACAGGCACTATTCGTACCATCCTGAAAAAGAAATAAATGTTCAATACATATGTAAGGACACATTCAATACTGCATAGTAGTTAATAAAGGCTACTATAAAACTAAGGTTAATTATGACTCATAAAGTGATGACATCTAAATATATGAATTCAAAAATACTTACTAGAATGTCCTAGCAGGCAGAAAGAAAACAGCTGAATTTTACCATGAAAACCCTTAGGGTACAGTGGATCTAAAAAGTTTACACACCCCTGTTAAGATGGCAGGGTTTTTTTATGTTTTTAAATTAATCCAAGATAAATCGTGTCAGAACGTTTTCTACCTTTATTGTGAAATGTTATCCTATTAATTAAAGTGCAAAACAATAAGAATCATTTTAGGGGGGAAAATAAAAAATAACCTCGTTGCATAAATGTGCAGACCCCTAAACTAGACTCCAGGTGGTCCTAATCGCAGTGGTTGGTGTGGATTTACGAGTTTGCGGAATCAAATAGAGGCGCTGTGGCGGACCACTGGTCCATCCATCAGTTAAGCAATCCCGTGTAATGCTAGTTGATGAGGAATTTGGAGGCTAAGTCAACACCTTGAACACTTTGTCATGTTCATCAAATCATTCCTGAACAATTTTTGCAGTGTGGCAGGGCGCATTATCCTGCTGAAAGACGCCATTTCCATTGGGAATACCGTTGCCATGAAGGGGTATACATGGTCTGTAACAATGTTTAGGTAGGTGGTATGTGTCAAAGTAACATTCACATGAATGCCAGGACCCAAAGTTTTCCAGCAGAACATTGCCTAGAGCAACTTACTGCCTCGGCCAGCTTGCCTTCTTCCCATAGCGCATCCTAGTGCCCACAGCCCCATACACAGCAAGCTGCGATGCACTGTGTTCTGACACCTTTCTATCATAGCCAGCATTAACTTTTTCAGCAATTTGTTGTCCGTCAATGGACCACTTTTGGTAAGTACTAACCCAGCGGTGGGCAACCTTTTTGACCCAAGGGCCAGATCAGTTTTTGACACCAAGTGAAAGGCCACATACTATATGTGTGACAAATGAAACCTTTTTTTATTTATGGACATGCAGCCCCCCCCTTTCTTTTTGATTTGTTTATAATTATATATTTTTAGAACATCTCAAACACACAGTTTCTTGCATCTCTACCCATATGCATATCACTGCATATAACATATGAAAACAGATGTGTAATAAACAGTTCTGAAAGAATTTTTTTTTCTAATATTACAATCTGAGTGAAACATTTGGCATGTTATTAAGGAACAATTCTCAATTAATATCCATTGTATGCCATATTTACAATGATCAAAATCAAATAAAGTGCATTGCTAGATAACTATTACTACATATCCATCACCATGAAAATATGCCAAGGCAGCAGGGAATTACATATCACTGAGCCCAGTGACGTCGCTGCCCCCCCCCCCCTTTTTCCATCAACGGTTCGATTCCATCGCATCTTAAACCTGTCCCTTTTTAAAATGTCATGTAAACGCTTCAGTCTGACTGAAATCTGACTTGTATCTCAACTACGTCCAGCATGTATATACTTTAATCGAGCCGTTCTGTTGGTCAGCGAATGATCCACACAAGACACAGTTTACTGATTAAACATTTTATGTTGGTTTTATTAATTATGCTGACCACTGGCAAAGCTTTAACACAAAACAAATAATGATGAGAAAAAATGTATAATATAAATCCAATATAAATATAACATCTCTCTCTCTCTCTCACTCTAAATAAAATCCAAAAAGTATTTTGTCTACATAGTAGAGGCATTTTTGCCGTCTGTTGGTGTTGGATGGATGGGACCTTTAATTTCTTTATTTTGATATAATTTAAGTAAGTCATATTCGAACACAAATTATGAGACCGGTATACCTTGACCAAAAATAACCTTATTTCTATAGATTGAACACCCAGTGTTACTTCAAAATATACATGACTAGAAAGATGATTTGGTGGCTTTAAAAAAGTTTTGGGGAGAGTATGCCTAGACCCTCCTAAAAGAAACATAGAACCCAAACACCCCCACCCCAGGATACAGCGCCATCTATTGGATTTTGTTGGTATTGCATCAGAATAGTCCTTTTGGACCAAAATCCTAACTCAAATTTAATGATATTTAATCCATTTAAAAGCTGCCTTGCGGGTTGGATAAAACTGTCTGTCAGGCCGTATACGACCCACAGCTGTAGTTTTCCCTCTCTGTACTAACCACTGCATACCAGGAACACCCCACAAGACCTGCCATTTTGGAGATGCTATGACCCAGTCGTCTAGCCATCACAATTTGGCCCATATCAGAGTCACTCAGATCCTTACGCGTGCCCATTTTTTCCTGCATTCGGCACATCAACTTTGAGAACTGACTGTTCACTTGCTGCATAATATATCCCACCCCTTTACAGGTGCCATTGTAATGAGACCAAATAACTCAACGCACAGCGATTAATGTCTAGACCGCTGGCAACAAAAGTGAGTACACTGTTGTGGATAAAAATGACATAAAATAAACATGAGGGAGACCTAGTATGAGTAATGTGTAATTTTATTGATAATTCACAGGACTGGTGGGTGCGTAATCTTGAGGAGAGCGGTAGGGGGAGGGAAATGGGGTGTGTCCTGGGGACATGGGATAGTCAGCAAAGGTGAAATAAGGAGACCACTGAGAGTAGGGCGGACTGACAGGTGAGAAGAGGGAAGAATGGTCAGATTCAAATCCAGCCCCTCCAGTAAAGGAGAGAAGGAAAAAATGACGACGGGCACCTAGACACACAGAAGCGGTATTAGGCGGATATTGACAAATTGGATTCACACTTTAAGAGTAACACACTATGGTTTATTAGTCAAAAAGTCAAAAAGAAGTATAAGAGCTGAGGAGTGCAAACACACACACACACTCTCGTACCGTCAAGGGCGGGCATGTAGACATAACACACACACACACACTCTCACTCTCTCTCTCTCTCTCTCTCTCTCTCTCTCTCTCACATACTACTATAACTTTATAAGAATAATAAAAAGGAATATTAAGATATTATAAGGGTAATATCTTATAATAATAGAAAAACTCTTTATAAAATACAGAATAGCAGGATATGCAGAACAGTAGAAGGGTAATATAATGATATTATGAAGTAGGAAATACAGTAAACCGTTTTTCAAGCAGTATAACTATATATAAAATAGAGATATAGAGCAAATATGAAAATAAATTATAAACTAGAAATACAGGAAAATATAACTTACTCATAATTCAGATGGTGAAGATTCTTGTCTCGCAAGGAAGGCCTTAATTTTAAGAGAAAACCATGAGGAGCCATTTATAAGGGCAGCTGAGTCAAGCTGCCCCCCCGCGAGATAATAGTAAGACCAAGGTCACTCTAGATTGTTTTGTCTCTCCACTTTTGATTTTACGGGTTATTCAAATCCCTTGGTTTTGATTCTCTGGGTTATTAGAATCCCTTGGTTTTGATTTTCTGGGTTATCAGAAATCCCTTGGTTTTGATTTTCTGGGTTATTAGAAATCCCTTGGTTTTGATTTTATGTGTAATTTGAGAACCCCTGGTTTTGATTCTATGTGTAAGTGGAATAGCCCTTTTCTGGAACATAAGAGTAAGGTAGATGAGCTCTTTTTTAACCCTATTGGTAGTGATATCATAGTTTTCTTGAAACATATGGGTTATTTACTGTGTAAGTACAGTATAAATACTGGAGCTTAAGCTCAGGGTATCAGATCACTTCTGAGAATTCTCATTGGTGTGGATCTCGTGTGGTGGAACGGAACCAATAAAGCTGGACCCTTGCTTCTTCTCACTCACGGCTGGTGTTTTTTTCTATCTCCAACTAGGCTCAGAGGTAGATGTGAGTATTGGCTTCTAAGTTGAATTTGAAGTGTTTTTGGGTAATAGGCTAAATTTGAGCCAGCATTACCCCTAAGTGAAAATGTCCACATTGGGCCCAAAGTGTCAATATTTTGTGTGGCCACCATTATTTTCCAGCACTGCCTTAACCCTCTTGGGCATGGAGTTCACCAGAGTTTCACAGGTTGCCAGTGGAGTCCTCTTCTACTCCTCCATGACGACATCACGGAGCTGGTGGATGTTAGAGACCTTGTGCTCCTCCACCTTCCATTTGAGGATGCCCAACAGATGCTCAATAGGGTTTAGGTCTGGAGACATGCTTGGCCAGTCCATCACCTTCACCCTCAGCTTCTTTAGCAAGGCAGTGGTCGTCTTGGAGGTGTGTTTGGGGTCGTTATCATGCTGGAATACTGCATACTGATCATGCTCTGCTTCAGTATGTCACAGTACATGTTGGCATTCATGGTTCCCTCAATGAACTGTAGCTCCCCAGTGCCGGCAGCACTCATGCAGCCCCAGACCATGACACTCCCACCACCATGCTTGACTGTAGGCAAGACACACTTGTCTTTGTACTCCTCACCTGGTTGCCGCCACACACACTTGACACCATCTGAACCAAATAAGTTTATCTTAGTCTCATTAGACCACAGGACATGGTTCCAGTAATCCATGTCCTTAGTCTGCTTGTCTTCAGCAAACTGTTTGTGGGCTTTCTTGTGCATCATCTCTAGAAGAGGCTTCCTTCTGGGACGACGGCCATGCAGACCAATTTGATCCAGTGTGCGGTGTATGGTCTGAGCACTGACAGGCTTACCCCACACCCTTTCAACCTCTGCAGCAATGCTGGCAGCACTCATACGTCTATTTCCCAAAGACAACCTCTGGATATGACGCTGAGCACGTGCACTCAGCTTCTTTGGTCGAACATGGTGAGGCCTGTTCTGAGTGGAATCTGTCCTGTTAAACCGCTGTATGGTCTTGGCCACCGTGCTGCAGCTCAGTGTCAGGGTCTTGGCAATCTTCTAATAGCCTAGGCCATCTTTATGTAGAGCAACAGTTCTTTTTTTCAGATCCTCAGAGAGTTCTTTGCCATGAGGTGCCATGTTGAACTTCCAGTGACCAGTATGAGGGAGTGTGAGAGCAATGACACCAAATTTAACACACCTGCTCCCCATTCACACCTGAGACCTTGTCACACTAACAAGTCACATGACACCGGGGAGGGAAAATGGCTAATTGGGCCCAATTCGGACATTTTCACTTAGGGTTGTACTCACTTTTGTTGCCAGCGGTTTAGACATTAATGGCTGTGTGTTGAGTTATTTTGAGGGGACAGCAAATTTACACTCTTATACAAGCTGTACACTCACTACTTTACATTGTAGCAAAGTGTCATTTCTTCACTGTTGTCACATGAAAAGATATAATCAAATATTTACAAAAATGTGAGGGGTGTACTCACTTTTGTGAGATACTGTGTGTGTGTATATATATATATATATATATGTATATGTATACACACACACATGTACTGGTGAATTTTATATAAGATTGCTCTCCCTCCAGAATGTTTAATTTTAGCATTAAGAAAACTGGTTTGTTGTCAAAAGTGGAATGTTAGTTGCACCACCCATGTTACTACCCATGCAACCAGTAGTAGGAACACCTACTGGTGACTTGCAGCAATAAAATCGCATTAAGTGTGAACACACCTTTAGAGACTCACCTCAAACCCCAGCCAGGCATAGGGCGAAACCACATCGTAAAACAGTTCAATCACTTTCCTTGACATCTCCGGATACAGGTGGTTTTTAAACCACTTGCAGTTTAAACAATGAATTTCGCGTTTGTTTTTAGTTTTTTTACATACCCCCGTTTAATGCGAGTGCAAATCGTCCTTACTCGAACACAGCACAGGAGGCAGTTAAACCAGCAGCTTCCTGAAAACCTAGTTAATCAAGCCGCATTTTAATATTAAGGGCATGGCCTTAGGCACTTTTAGCAGTAATAGTGCCAAAAGCGAGCATCTGCGATCTCCAACACAACCACACCAACTTAACTTTTATACAAATTGATCATTTTTAAATAAACAAGCAACAAAATGAACACACACAAATTGACAGTATTTATAAGTATACAGGCCAAAAATGTTTTAAGAAATGGCAAAATCGATCAAATTTAATAAAAAGCATTAAGCCAAATAAAAATTAATTTAATAAAACATATCTTAAGAAACATTATCACTAGTATTATTATTATTAGTTGGATCTGTGACATCACTTTGGAAATCCCCCTGTCAAATATGTTGTTTGATGCTATATTTAGAAATTAAATGTTTTTTTTGTTTTGTTTTTTTATGAGCACATTAACTGTATTGGGGTTATAACATGTCATTGCATATAAATGTAAGAAGTGTCGTATATTTAATTCAATTCAATTCAATTCAATTTTATTTGTATAGCGCTTTTTACAATAGACATTGTCTCAAAGCAGCTTTACAGAAATATCAACATGGTATACAGATATTAAAGGTGCGAATTTATCCCAACTGAGCAAGCCACTGAGTGGCGACGGTGGCAAGGAAAAACTCCCTAAGATGTTTTAAGAGGAAGAAACCTTGAGAGGAACCCGACTCAGAAGGGAACCCATCCTCATCTGGGTAACAACAGATAGTGTGAAAAAGTTCATTATGGATTTATATGAAGTCTGTATGGCCTTAGGAGCAGCCGTAGTCCCAGCAGTCTGGAATTAGAGAAGATTTGAGCTCCATCCAGAGGCAGAAAGGATCTGGATCTCTAGTATCTCCATAAATTCATGTGAGGCTCCGCGAAAGGAGAGAGGGAGAAAAAAGATAATTATGACTGCGAAGTAGTAGAACAGAATCTAGTCAGGGTAGGCTTGAGTAAACAAATACGTTTTAAGCCTAGACTTAAACACTGAGACTGTGTCTGAGTCCCGAACACTAATAGGAAGACTGTTCCATAACTGTGGGGCTCTATAAGAGAAAGCTCTTCCCCCTGCTGTAGCCTTCACTATTCGAGGTACCGTCAAATAGCCTGCATCTTTTGATCTAAGTAGGCATGGCGGATTATATAAAACCAAAAGGTTGCTTAGATATTGTGGCGCGAGACCATTTAGTGCTTTATAGGTTAATAAAAGTATTTTATAGTTAATGCGAGATTTTATTGGGAGCCAATGCAGTATTGATAATATCGGTGTGATATGGTCGTACCTTCTAGTTCTAGTTAGGACTCTAGCAGCTGCATTCTGGACTAACTGGAGCTTATTTATATTCCTACTGGAACATCCAGACAGTAAGGCATTACAGTAATCTAATCTAGAGGTGACGAATGCATGAACTAGTATTTCCGCATCATGTAGTGACAATATGTTTCTTATTTTAGAAATATTTCTGAGATGAAAGAAGGCTATCCTAGTAATATTATCTACATGAGCATCAAATGATAGGCTGGAGTCAATAATCACTCCAAGGTCTTTAACTGCTGCACATGATGAAACAGAAAGACCATCCAGAGTAACCATGTGATCAGAAAGATTACTTCTAGCTACACGTGGGCCTAATAAAAGTATTTCTGTTTTATCAGAATTAAGTAGAAGGAAGTTAGTTAACATCCAATGTCTAATGTCCTTTACACAATCCTCAGCTTTACTAAGCTTCTGTCTGTCCTCTGGCTTCGCTGAAACATACAACTGTGTATCATCAGCATAACAGTGGAAGCTAATTCCATGTTTACGAATAATTTGACCTAGGGGTAGCATATATAAAGTAAAGAGCAGTGGGCCTAAAACAGAACCCTGTGGAACTCCAAAAGTAACCTCAGTACGCATGGAGAATTCACCATTTACATCTACGAACTGATAACGATCGGTCATATTCTGTATATTTACAGAATGAAGTAACACGTTACTTTGTTTAAATGAGGGAATGTATGTGTTACTGCAGAACATTCAGCCCCTTAACCCTTAACACTTAGTTTCTGCTTTTGTTTAACATTTTTATTATAGTATAGTATACTTCTGCTTTAAAGCATGTGGACATTCGGTTGTTTTTTTTTGTTTTCAAAATATAATGTTAATATTTTTCAAAATCCTTCACACAATGTATAGCATACAACATATAGGTGGCAGGGGGGTTCGGAATACAGAAAATAAAAATTGGTCTTTTAATCCAACTAAACGAAGAAATAATTGACCGATTAATTGATTATCTAAATAACCTTTAGTTGCAGCCCTCAACATTATTATTGCACTGAAAAATACTTAACAATAATAATAATAATAATAATAACAACAATTAAAATTTTATTTCGGGGTACAATTTGTAATAGTACTATAATAATAGTAATATAAAAGTGAAGGAAGTCAGAAACATGTTAGACCTTGTGGCTTTCATTTTGCTGGAAAACTGCAGGAAGTCCTCAGTTTTTTAAAATTCACTTCTCATTGCCCATGAGGTGAAATGCTGTAAACCTCTGCCCACAAAAATGTTTGAGTCCAACACAGTCAGACGGGTTCACTGTCTCATACAGCAACGAGCAAAAATAACATCTATATCTTCTTTGCGATGTCGGTCCGGTTGGATATTTAAGACCTTTGAAACGTGAATGTAAGACATTTTAATGCTAATTTAGGCTTTATTTTTACATTAAGGAATGTAAGACATTTTAAGGACCCACAGACATCCTGAGATTATAACCTGAAGCACCCAGTGCGCCTAACATCCCATAATGCACTGCGGAATGCGTTTGGCAGTTTGAGTGTCACTTCTCACGCTCCTCCCTCATCCTCTCCTTCCTCCCTCCCCCTATCAGTCGTCCAGCGGCGATACAGACGAAGGCCACGACGTGGATCAGGAAGTAAATAGAGCTCCAGTAGTGCAGCGTGTCGCTGGCATTCAGCAGGACGAAGCCCATGCACATGTAGTCGTACGTGCGCATCTTCAGGAACCAGTGCACCCAGTCGAACACCTTCTGTCCCTCAGCGCCGAGACGCGCGCGCACACACGACTCCATCGACAACTCTGCAGCGATACACACCGGGATGGTGAGGAACGACAGGTAATAACCTGCGTCCAGACCATGCCAGTACGCGCTCACCAACATCGTCCATCCCGCTCTGGAGAGAGAGAGAGAGAGAGAGAATTCATCATTATTAAAACTTCATACATACACACGGCTCATCTACAGTCGCCTGAGACAGAAAGAGAATGGTAGAAAAGAGAAAGAAAGTGTGAGAGACAAAGGCAGAGAGAAAGAGAGAACCCTATTATCTTTTTAATAAAATTGGAAGCGTGTGTGTTACCTCAGGGTGTAGGCTCTGAACGGTGCGCTGCTGTAGATGTACTGATGAAGCCACCACTGCATTGTCATGTTCCAGTAGCGAATAGCTTGTCGCACTTTCACACAGAAGTCTGTGTTGTAGCAGTCGATGTTCTGGATGGTTCTGAAGTCATACTCGACCAGAGCACCGGGCTCGGGGCTAAACACACACATCAATGTTTATGTTACTCTATTTGTTTCACTTCTCATATAGACACTAATAAATGAACAGTATTGGGTATATGGCCATTGGAACAGAAGCGGTGCATGCTGGGAAATGTAGCTGGCTACTTTAGGACACAGACCTGTATTGCACTGTAGGTCCGCATCCTGGTTTAGACTCCGCCCCCTTTGGGTAGCACCCGAGTCCCGCGGTGATGCAGCCGGCCTCGGCTCCATGCCACGCGAAGTAGAACTTCATGCGGACTGCGAAGCACACCGCCACCATGTAGAAAAACCTGCGACGTTTATTATACACATTGCGTTATACACGGCTACGCGCTAGCTCCAAACATCGTCAGCCTCGCAGTTACCTAGCAACAGTGATCTCGTTTTAGATGTTCGCATCAAAAGCTTCAGTTAGAAGGAGAAGAAGAAGAACGCACCTGAAGAAGAAATTGTGCTTCAGGAAGTCATCAGCGCGAACGTAGGAAACTGGGAACAGGAAGTCAACACCCAGGGCGAGAGCGGCATAAACAGCAACAAACTTTAACCTGCTCAGGCACGGCACTTTACACGGCAGTGAAAGAGGATCGGTCTGTTCGAGCCAGTCCACATACGTCTGGTAACGGATGAAAATCCCTGAGAGAGAGAGAGAGAGAGAGAGAGAGAGAGAGAGAGAGAGAGAGATGGCACGCCAATGGAATGCCTTTTCAGTCACCATGGAAACCTATTTACATCACAACGCAACCGCATGAGAAACATTTTGAGGTTTTCTTACAGCGTTACAACACAAACAAAATTACCATTCATGAGCCCAACGTAGCAGTAGCTGTAGGAGATGATGTCATAGAGGGAGGGCTCGTGAGAGAGCCGGCCAATCATGGGCGACTTGGAGAACGAGCTCACTTCCTTTTCCTTCTCAAAGTGATAGCTCCGAACCTCATACGCCAAACTGACCATCTGTTACACACGACGATTTACATATGCATCTTTCGTTTCTTCACTTTCGCACATGCGCTTATGATTACAGTACACACATGCTCAGTACAACGGCGTGAGAATCTTGTGAGCCAGCATTCCCGCTGACCTTCAGGGTGAGGAGAAGCTGGATGATGTTAGGGAACAGTTCCGGAGGCGGAAGTCCGATCCACGTGCCCGTACGGAAGAAGATAAGATAAAGGAACGTCCATCCGAGAGAAAGGGGCGGAGCTTTCCTTCAAAGAAATCAACAATATATAAAATAGACAATGAATATTAAACATTAGAATGCAATACGTAAGGAATAAAACACTTCCGATTACAATTTTTATTTAGTAAAAAACAGTACGTTAGCACGTATATGGAGGACCAAACCTGATTAAAAGATAACAATTTAATTTAATTTTAATTACTTTTATCCTTCATTCATTGTTTTCTGTATTTATTTATTTTTATTCTTTTAGTTATTTTTTATATTTATTTATGCGTTCACTTATTGTTATATTTATTTATTCCCGCATGTATTTTATTTCCATATTTATACATTTATTTATTTTTACTCTCCCGTGTGCAATGTGGAAATGAGGGAGGCGTGTCCCTGCATAGCTTCAGTACATCATTGGTTGAGAGCTCACGTATAAGTGTCAGGTCCAAGAGAATAAATCACAAACTCGTTATTAACCACACGACACAGACCCAAATGAACACTAATGCATCTGAAAGATAAAAAGGCTATAAGGCTACTAGGAGCTGGATAGCTCTTTCATACACACCAAACAACTTTGCAAAGTTTCCAGCAGTTTGACCCTGTATGACCCTAACTAACACTCAAAGTAACTTGTTATGGTCTGCAAGTCACTGGTTTTTAAACAAACTCCACTCACAGAACGGGTGAAGCATTAAAGAGCACTTCTCCATTCTGATGTGTATCTTACAGCAGGTATCAGATGAACATCATGGAGTGCGGCGATTGTTTACCTCGAAAAATAGTTTGAGTGTAAATGAGTGTATTTTCAGTTAGTACCTTCCATTTGCTACTTATACTTACATTACCTCGAGTAACATAATTAGCCAATGTCAGCTAGCTTAGTCAGTCATGACTCAAAGCTCTAAATTTGTTTCCTGACAACGGTGAACATCAATATTCTTGCGAAAAATTATACGACTACAGTTTAGCGTTGACGTGCTAATTAACTGCCATTTTGAGTTGATATCTCGCACGAAAAACACTATACACTACAGAAAAAAAAATTTTGTGATTGTTGCGGCCAAAAAAGCTCTATTTTGCATTAATTTGTGTGATCACAAAAATCGTGAAATCCTGTAGGCACTGATTATAACACAAGGACCTATCCTGTGGATATACAGCATCAAGTCTGAATAACTGGGGACCCTGATGTCAACGTTAACCTCAACACAATTCCTTTCCTTCCAATTTAAAAGGGGGGCTAAGGTTGCGTTAAAAAATCTGGACACACACACACACTCACTCTCTCTCTCTCTCACCTCCAGTTGACTCGGATGAGCAGCCACGTTCCCAGAACGGTGCACAGCGAGTGTAAAGTGTGTATCCCGCACGTGCCGATGGTCATGAGGAGACCCAAACTCAACGCTGCCCCCTTCTTCGCTTGAGGACCTGTTACACAACGCAACACACACAATAATAATGATCTCATCCTGCGAGGAGTCGACAAAAAGAATAAAGTTTTGAAATAGGACACCGCTTTTAAGACATTCTGTTAATGTTCGTTAGACAGACTTACGTAGAATACCAGAACAGTGTTTCTGCATCAGAGAAGTTTCCTACGTAGAACCCCTTTAGAAAGCTAAGAACCTTAATTAGCTCTCGGCTGAGAGTCAGGACTTACTGAGGTAGCGGAACAGGACCCCCACAGGTATGTATATGGAGAAGAACCCCATGAACAACAGCTCCTCTGGAGACATTTCTCTGTTCACAATAAAAAGGAAGAAATAATCCTGTGAGCAATGCCTTAGAAACAGCAGAGTCCCTACTGAGAACACGAACATGAATTCTAAAATATGAGAGACAAAATGGCCGACGTTCTACTGAGAACACGAACTAGACATGAATTTGCGAATGAGAATAAAACAGACGTTTTAGATGGAACCTTAAACACTCAGAGGCTCTAGTTATTTTTCGACATCGCTGTGGTTACGCTGCATTTACACGCGGTGGATGTAAAACACAGGACATTTGTGATATAATGTTCGCATGCAACCACAGATATGAGAGAGAAGAAGCTCAGATCAGACCAGATCAGATGTGGAGTTAAAGAAAAACGGATCTCTGATAGGCAAATGACGGAAGAGTCTCGTTTCAGGGACGACTCACTCTGGCTTTAATTTACGATTTATGATCTTCACACCTGTTTGTTCAAATTCAAAACAAGCTGGTCAGTTTATATACAATATATCGTATATAATATAATATAATAATCTATATTTTTTTAGAGAGTATCACGGACATCATTAGGACTGTGATAACACTGACATTAACTCCACTGTTAATCTAATCGTGTGTTATTTCTGCCCCAAATCTTTCAATCCTTTTCCAGGTTACATAACTTACATTTTATAAACAACGAACACGTAGAAATAAAAACATTTCAAAACAGTTTAAACTGTGACGAATATCATCAATCGGATAACTGATATATTCACCATTAATGTCAGAAGATTACAGATTTCAATAATTAATGATGCTTTTTACAGGGTCGGTGGCATCGTACAGCCTCCTGCGGTATCTATTACAATTTAAATATTTATACAATAATTATTATAATGACTGAAACGTATACAAGTCTAGTGTCTGTATGAAGACATTTTGTCATCTGTTTTTTTTTCTTCAGGATACAGACAATTTATTTTATCAACATTCAAATCTGTTTTAATTATCATTATATTCATTCTGTTTATTATATTTATTTATATTAGATTTTTTAGGTGTTTACATGTAAATGTCCATGTCACATTATTCACACAATACACATCAACAAATTAATAGTTTACAGCTGAGCAATTTTAGATTCTTTTATAATCACAACTATTTATTATTCTAAAGATATTTAAGTCCAAAGTCCAACATTTTTGCAACACGTTTAAGAGACCTGTCCACTACTGACATGCTAGCAGGACTTAGCACAGAATAACAACCTGAACACAACAGGACGCTTAAAATAGCATTTAAAAGCTGGTACTCTTATTTTAGTAAAATCTAAACTGAAATAGTTTTATTAATACATACAACGGCAGGTATTAGTACGTTCGTGTTCTTCTTCGTCTTCTTTTTGGTTTTATAGCGGGTTGTGAATCAACTTAAGAGGTGCATATAACGCCACCTACTGTTGTGGAGTGTGAAGAGAATCAAATAAATATTTCTCACATATTCCCTATATCCGATATACCAAATATTACGTGTTATCTACTTTCAGTTACTATCTCTTCCTACACTTCTGCTCACTTAAAAATTGGGTGGTGTGATACCCAGTTGTTGGTGCCGTGTTCTAAGGTGTTTAACACATCTATTTGTAAATATCAGAAAATGAGAGCTGAAATTATGATCTATGGTCTCATATTCAACTTTCTATCGCAAACTCAAATGTCTTCGGCATAATAGCAAAAACAAAAGAATTGGCCTTGATGTTCCAATACTTTTGGAGGGGGCTGTACAGTTGTAGGAAGTGATGGCTCGGATGAGGAGGTGAAAGTCGTTCACCAGGAAACGAGGATATAAATAATCTTTTAAAACCAGTGATTATTATTATTATTATTATTATTATTATTATTATTATTATTGTTATTACCTATACGACAGTAACGTCGTGCTTTAGCTAGCCATCACGCGCTAGGCGGGGAAACGAACCAGCCAATCAGAGCTCAAGTTTATCGAACCGTCATGTCGACCAATGGGCGCGTGCGGTTAACCTGGTAACAGGAAGTGATTCACTCACGCTGTGCTTCTAGTGTAGACCGGAAGACATTTATACCTGCCGTTGTAAGTATTAATAAAACTATTTCAGTTTAGATTTTAGTAAAATAAGAGTACCAGCTTTTAAGTGCTATTTTAAGCGTCCTATTGTGTTCAGGTTGTTATTCTGTGCTAAGTCCTGCTAGCATGTCAGTAGTGGACAGGTCTCTTAAACATGTTGCAAAAATGTTGGACTTTGCACTTAAATATCTTTAGAATAATAAATAGTTGTAATGATAAAAGAATCTAAAATTGCTCAGCTGTAAACTATTAATTTGTTGATGTGTATTGTGTGAATAATGTGACATGGACATTTACATGTAAACACCTAAAAAATCTAATATAAATAAATATAATAAACAGAATGAATATAATGATAATTAAAACAGATTTGAATGTTGATAAAATAAATTGTCTGTATCCTGAAGAAAAAAAAACAGATGACAAAATGTCTTCATACAGACACTAGACTTGTATACGTTTCAGTCATTATAATAATTATTGTATAAATATTTAAATTGTAATAGATACCGCAGGAGGCTGTACGATGCCACCGACCCTGTAAAAAGCATCATTAATTATTGAAATCTGTAATCTTCTGACATTAATGGTGAATATATCAGTTATCCGATTGATGATATTCGTCACAGTTTAAACTGTTTTGAAATGTTTTTATTTCTACGTGTTCGTTGTTTATAAAATGTAAGTTATGTAACCTGGAAAAGGATTGAAAGATTTGGGGCAGAAATAACACAAGATTAGATTAACAGTGGAGTTAATGTCAGTGTTATCACAGTCCTAATGATGTCCGTGATACTCTCTAAAACGTATCGATTATTATATTATATTATATACGATATATTGTATATAAAATGACCAGCTTGTTTTGAATTTGAACAAACAGGTGTGAAGATCATAAATCGTAAATTAAAGCCAGAGTGAGTCGTCTCTGAAACGAGACTCTTCCGTCATTTGCCTATCAGAGATCCGTTTTTCTTTAACTCCACATCTGATCTGGTCTGATCTGAGCTTCTTCTCTCTCATATCTGTGGTTGCATGTGAACATTATATCACAAACATCCTGTGTTTTACATCCACCGCGTGTAAATGCAGCGTAACCACAGCGATGTCGAAAAATAACTAGAGCCTCTGAGTGTTTAAGGTTCCATCTAAAACATCTGTTTTATTCTCATTTGCAAATTCATGTCTAGTTCGTGTTCTCAGTAGAACGTCGGCCATTTTGGCTCTCATATTTTAGAATTCATGTTCGTGTTCTCAGTAGAACGTTGGCCATTTTGTCTCATATTTTAGAAGTCATGTTCGTGTTCTCAGTAGGGCCTCTGCTGTTTCTAAGGCATTACTCACAGGATTATTTCTTCCTTTTACTGTGAACAGGGAAATGTCTCCAGATGAGCTGGTGTACCTGGGAATCCTCGCCGCATCCATACCTGTGGGGGTCCTGTTCCGCTACCTCAGTAAGTCCTGACTCTCAGCCGAGAGCTAATTAAGGTTCTTAGCTTTCTAAAGGGGTTCTACGTAGGAAACTTCTCTGATGCAGAAACACTGTTCTGGTATTCTACGTAGGTCTGTCTAACGAACATTAACAGATTGTCTTAAAAGTGTTATCCTATTTCAAATCTTTATTCTTTTTTTCGACTCCTCGCAGGATGAGATCATTATTATTGTGTGTGTTGCATTGTGTAACAGGTCCTCAAGTGAAGAAGGGGGCAGCGTTGAGTTTGGGTCTCCTCATCACCATCGGCACGTGCAGGATACACACTTTACACTCGCTGTGCACCATTTTGGGAACGTGGCTGATCATCCGAGTCAACTGGAGGTGAGAGTGTGTGTGTGCCCAGATTTTTTAACACAACTTTAGCCCCGCCCACTAAAATGTAGACTTTAGTGTTAGCATAGACATCAGAGTCCTCAGTTATTCAGACTTGATGCTGTATATCCACAGGATAGGTCCTTGTGTTTCTGCAATCGTAAAGATGATGTTTCGTGCCTTTCGTCATGGCGTGGTTAGCTTTCAGCGATTTCATCATTAGACTTCCGTGTTAAACTGCTTCCTGTTCCCTATATTTTTGTGGCTGTATGCAAACGACACATTTTAATATGACAAACCACAGCCTGCTGCTCTCGAAGAAGAACACCGTAACGAAAACATGCCTAATAATTATGAAGCGTATAATTATCTTTTATAAATATATATGGAAAATTATTTCTTAATTAATTGTCAGTATTAATTACACATACATTTATTTGTTTGTTTATTCTTTATTTATGGAAACTTTTTTTTTTTTAGTAATCAATTTAAATATGAAAATAATGTATAATTAGTGTGTCCAGGATTTTGCGATTTATTCCTTATTTTTGGACTCAGTATATGTATATAAGTAGACAACATGGCACCATTCGCTCCCATTGTGCGATTTCAAAGCCTTTTTTTTTTTTTTTGGTCAAAAGGGAAGTCGCAGTTTTGCGAAAATTTGTAGGCGCAGTAGAGACAGCCAGTCAGACATTGGCTCCGCCTCTCACCCGCCCATATTAGTATGTCGGGAGAGCATGTGCTGCGAGATATCAACTGACACGCAACTCAAAATGGCATTTAATTACTATGTCAAACGTTAAACTGTAGTCGTATAATTTTTCCTGCCGTAAGATACATATCAGAATGGAGAAGTGCTCTTTTATGTTTCACCCGTTCTGTCAGTGGAGTTCATTTAAAATTGTAATCGGAAGTGTTTTATTCCTTACGTATTGCATTCTAATGTTTAATATTCATTGTCTATTTTAAATATTGTTGATTTCTTTGTAGGAAAGCTCCGCCCCTTTCTCTCGGATGGACGTTCCTTTATCTTTTCTTCTTCCGTATGGTCATGTGGTTCGGACTTCCGGCTCCGCCACCGTTCGCAAACGCCATCCAGCTTCTCCTCACCCTGAAGGTCAGCGGGAACGCCGTCTCATGAGATTCTCACGCCGTTGTACTGAGCATGTGCGAAAGTGAAGAAACGAATCATGCATGTGTAATGTGTCGTGTGTAACAGTTGGTCAGTTTGGCGTACGAGGTTCAGAGCTATCACTTTGAGAAGAAAAAGGAAGTGAGCTCGTTCTCCAAGTCGCCCGTGATTGGCCGGCTCTCTCACGAGCCCTCCCTCTATGACATCCTCTCATACAGCTACTGCTACGTTGGGATCATGACGGGTAATTTTGTTTGTGAGCTTCCTACATGTTATCGCTACGTGTTGTAACGCAGTAACATAACCTTCTCATAACCTTGCGTTGTGGTGTAAATAGATTTCCATGGTGACTGAAAAGACATTCCATTGGCATCCATCTCTTTCTCTCTCTCTCTCGCTCTCTCTCTCTCTTTCTCTCTCTCAGGGCCATTCTTCCGTTATCAGACGTATGTGGACTGGCTCGAACAGACCGATCCTCTCGTGCTGCCGTGTAAAGTGCCGTGCCTGAGCAAGTTAAAGCTGGTTCCTGTTTATGCCGCTCTCTTCATGGGTGTTAACTTCCTGTTCCCGTTGTCCTATGTTCGCACCGACGACTTCCTGGAGCACAACTTCTTCTTCAGGTGCGTTCTTCTCCTTCTAAATGAACAAGGATGAATGACTGAAGGCTGATGATGTTTGGAGCTAGCGCGTAGCCATGTATAACGCGACTTGTATAATAAACGTCGCAGGTTTTTCTACATGGTGGCGGTGTTCTTCGTGTTCCGCATGAGGTTCTACTCGGCGTGGTGCGGAGCTGAGGCCGGCTGCATCACCGCAGGACTCGGGTGCTACCCAAAGGGGGCGGAGTCTAAACCAGGAGGCGGACCTACAGTGCAATACAGGTCTGTGTCCTAAAGTAGCCAGCTACATTTCCCAGTATGCACCGCTTCTGTTCCAATGGCCATATTCCCAATACTGTTCATTTATTAGTGTCTATATGAGAAGTGAAACAAATAGAGTAACATAAACATTGATGTGTGTGTTTAGCCCCGAGCCCGGTGCTCTGGTCGAGTATGACTTCAGAACCATCCAGAACATCGACTGCTACAATACAGACTTCTGTGTGAAAGTGCGACACGGTATGCGCTACTGGAACATGACGGTGCAGTGGTGGCTTCATCAGTACATCTACAGCAGCGCACCGTTCAGAGCCTACGCCCTGAGGTAACACACACACACACAATGAAAGAAAGAATGAAATGAAATGATTGAGGGAAGGAAGAAAGGAAAGATTGAAATGATTGCGGGAAGGAAAGAAAGAAAGAAATGATGTAGGGAAGGAAGGATAGACGATGACGATGATGATGATGATGCTGATGATGGAGGGAAGGAAAGAGTGAAATGATAGAGGGATGGAAGGAAATGAGGAGGGAAGGAAGGAATGATGATGATGAGGATGATGACGGTGGTTGGGGGAAGGAAAAATGATGATGGTGGTGGGAAGGAAGGAAGGAATGTATGACGATGATGATGATGGAGGGAAGGAAATGAGGGATGAAGGAAGGGATGATGGAGGGAAGGAAAAGAAACTGAATAATAGAAACAGAGGAATATCAAAATCAAAAAGAGGGAATGATGGTCGAATGAAGAACAAATGGCAAAGGAAAAAATAAATGAGGGAAGAAAGAAAAAGAAACAAACAAAAAGATAGTTTAGGGAAAGGAAAACCGAAAAACAAAGAAGCAACTAAAGAAGAATACACACACGTGCACACATACAATTTTAATAAAAAATGATAAATTCTCTCTCTCTCCAGAGCGGGATGGACGATGTTGGTGAGCGCGTACTGGCACGGTCTGCACGCAGGTTATTACCTGTCCTTCCTCACCATCCCGGTGTGTATCGCTGCAGAGTTGTCGATGGAGTCGTGTGTGCGCGTGCGTCTCGGCGCTGAGGGACAGAAGGTGTTCGACTGGGTGCACTGGTTCCTGAAGATGCGCGCGTATGACTACATGTGCATGGGTTTCGTCCTGCTGAATGCCAGCGACACGCTGCACTACTGGAGCTCTATTTACTTCCTGATCCACGTCGTGGCCTTCGTCTGTATCGCCGCCGGACGACTGATGGGGGGAGGGAAGAAGGAGAGGACGAGGGAGGAGCGTGAGAAGTGACGTTCTGTGGTCTGCAGTGCATTATGGGATTTCAGGCGTGCGCTGGGTATTTGGGGTTATTATTAGTGCACCTGCCATGTAAGAACCACAAATCCCAGCATGCACTGCTTCTGTGCCCCTGTTTTAGCCCCCTGTTTTAGCTCTCTTTTTACCACGCCCTCTACAGCTTCCTTTAAAATGCGCATCAGGAGCGCACACTCGCAGCCCGAACGCAGGAGGAGGAAGTGTGTAAGGATTTTCAGTCTGAGGGAACTGGTTACCCTTAGCAACGAGCACACCATCACTGATTTCCTCCAAACTGCATTCAGTCACATCAACTCACTAATGACACGGTAAAGTAATGAAAGAAAAGAATGGCTTAGGGAAAGAGAGAAAGACGGGAAGATGATCAAGAAAGAAATATAGGAAAGGAAATAAGGAAATTCTGGAGAGAAGGAAAATGAAATGATGGAGGGAGGGAAAGAAATTAAGGAAATGAGGGAGGGAAAGAAAGAATGAAATGATGGAGGGGGAAAAAGGAAAGAATGAAGTTATGGAGAGAAGGAAAGAAAGAATGAAGTGATTGAGGGAAAGAAGGAATTGATGGGGGGAAAGAAAGAAGGAAATGATGGAGAGAAGGAAGGAAAGAATGGCATTATGGAGGAAAGGAAAGAATGAAAGGATGAAGAGAAGGAAGGAAAGAAGTGAATGATGAGGGAAAGAAGGAAATGATGGAGAGAAGGAGGGGAAAAGGGAAAGAATGAAGTTATGGAGAGAAGGAAAGAAAGAATGAAGTGATGGAGGGAAAGAATGAATTGATGGAGAGAAGGAAGGAAATAAGGAAATGATGAAGGGAAAGAAAGAATTGATGGAGAGATTGAAGGAAAGAAGGAAATGATGGAGGGAGGGAGAGAAGGAAATAATAGAGGGGAAAAATGAATGAAGTGATGAAGGAAAGAAGGAAAAGGAAATGATGGAGGGAAGGAAGAAGATGATGGAGGGAAAGAAAGAAGGAAATGATGGAGAGAAGGAAGGAAAGAATGGCATTATGGCGGGAAGGAAAGAATGAAATGAGAAGGAAGGATGGAGAGAAGGAAAAGAAACGGATGACAGAGGAATATCAAAATCAAAAAGAGGGAATGATGGAGGGATGAAAAACAAATAAATGATGGAAGAAAGAAAAAGAGACTAACAAAAAAAGATGGTTTAGGGATTTAAGGAATATGGAAAAACAAAGACGCAAATATAGAAGAATAAAAGCAAGCTGGATAGAGGGATGAAAGGGGGAAGATACACATTTAAAAAAGGAAAGAACCCCACTTCACTTGGGCTGATGAAGTTTTGGGGGTGTGTTAAAGACAGAACTGAAACGGGTGGATGAACAGATTGTGATTTTTCTGTGCCGTGAATGTGCTAAAAAACGAAACGGTTGATGGACAGATGGAGGGAGGGAACAAAAAAGGACTTAAAAATGAATATAAAAGTTTCATGTGCCAGTAACCAGTGTATAATGACTTCATCTCCCAGCATGCACTGCACATAAATACTGTCTGTAGGACAGAGAGATTAGCGTTACAAAAAAGGAAGGTGTTTAAGAACTCCATATCCCACAATGCACTGCTTCTGTGAAGTCGAAGAAAAGAGGTTTAAAAAATTTCTCAATCGCCAATGTGTGAGAACACCGTTTCCCAGAATGCACTGCTTCGATGCCAATTCTCATGTTAAGGTTTACGTTAGAAAAGGACGGAGCGTTATGTTAGCGAGTATGACGTGCCAAACCGAGACATAAGCAACGTTACGTTAGAACTACATCTCCCAGCATGCACTGCTTCTGTACTAACTGCCATACACCCAGTATTATTCACAACATTCACCAACAGAGGTGATCTGAAGGGTGGTAGAAAGTCATAGTTGGTGTGAAAAGACTACATTTCCCATCATGCACTGCTTCTGCCTCAACCAGCCAACGCTCCACTGCCATGTGAACGTGATCGGAGGTTCTCAGGGGTCACGTGATAGACGACATGTAGCGCGATGGTACAAGAACCTGAGCGTTAAAGTGAGACAAGGTGTGCGTTAATTCCAGAAATGTTACAGAGGTTCATGGGAGTTGAAGTCCATCTTAGTTATGTAGTTTTTATGTGGTGGATTTTTTTTGTTGTTGTTTTTGGGTACCAACATTCTGTTTATTTCTGTTTGTCACTTTCCTTCACTGGAACATTCTCTACGGCGTCCATTTCCTGTCGCGAGTAATACTGCGTGAACACAGCAACAAAATTGCGAATTTTACGAACGGAAATTTCCGAAAATTTAGTTTGTAAATCTGTGTTTTGCCTTTCACGTGGCTTCGCTAGAAACACATTCGTTACAAGCAAGATTGTAGCTGCACCGTAGATCCTTACGGATTTCTGCAGTCATTCCGCACACACGAACGCCGCATTGTGGACGTGCAGTTACTTCTCACAGGAAAAAGCCTCGTACTTCTCACTCACTCCATCACACTGAACGTGAATGTATATTTTGTGTATATTTTTAAGTATTTTACATGAGAAAAGTGTTTCCCTGTTCTGCCATAAGACTAAATAGTCATGTGTTGATATTAAAATTCCAAGTTGAAATGAACCTGTGTCTTAAGTTGCTATTGCTGTTCACTAATAACCAAGCTAGCTAAGCTTTTTAGCGATGGATGATTAGCGACTCCAACAAGCCAGCAATGTGCCGCTAGTCAGCTAGCTATATCTAACGCCTTATTTTATGAAGTTGTTAACTAGCTAGCTGTTATGGGTTAGCCAAGAACCCTAGCTAGCTTGTTTAGTAGCAGGCTACAGTCCACTAGGGACTTGTCCCAAACCACACTTCATTTTCACTATATAGTGTCGGCCACATGAGCACTGTGGACATGTCCCAAACCACACACACTATACACTATATACTGTAGACTGAATAAACAGTGCATCCACTGTGGACATGTCCCAAACCACACGCACTATACACCATATATTCTAGGCCACATAAACACTGTGGACGTGTCCCAAACCACACACACTGTACATTATATACTGTAGACCGAATAAACACTGTGGACATGTCCCAAACCACACACACTATACATTATGTACTGTAGACCGAATAAATAGTGTATCCACTATGGATGTGTCCCAAACCACACGCACTATACACTATATATTCTAGGCCACATAAACACTGTGGACGTGTCCCAAACCACACACACCGTTCACTATATACTGCAGGCCACATAAACACCATCATTCCACTGTGGACGTGTCCCAAACCACAGTAAACAGGAGTGCATTGTTTGGGCACTAGCCCATAGCAGGGCATTGTGGGATTTGTCATTCTGTTCTGACTGCGTATGAGAGTAGTGCACTATGGTAGTGAGCATTATGTGGTTTAGAACATGGATAATGATAATTATTTATAGCTAGTTATATTATTTATAGGAAAACATGTCATTATGCTGTGTGTGTGTGGTCACACTTTATGACCGCTCTCAGCAGGAAGCTTGAATTTCCTGGAAGAGACAGTAAATGTTTAACACACACATACACACACACACTCTTGTATCAGTCCAGATAAATTCTAACTACATGCACACCTCGATCTGCCCTGATCTCCATGGTAACCGGCAGCCATTAACACACAGTAGCTGCTGCTTATGTCTTTAGCGTGATGATGTTGTTATATTAGCTCAGCACTCGAGAGTAAATGAGCTCCTTTACTTTATTATATAATATTTTTGTATTATTTAATGCAGTAATAATCGCTAACTACCAAACTAGCGAGCTAGTTCAGTGGCCATCCCTCAGTCTTATGCTATCTAGTTATAAGGGTCATAAGACTACTGAATAAATGCTGTATTTAACAAAGCTAACTAGCATAATACTGAGGAATAGTCATTGAACTAGCTAGCTATTTTTATTATTATTATTATTATTATTATTATTATTTAGCTAATATAGCTAAATACCAGAGTAGCTTGTGTAATGCTAGTTAGCTTGCTACAGTCAGTGCTACACCTACGGTATGTGATAGTTAATAAATGTTAGCCTATTTCTATTAACAGCACGTTTGCTCATATTGCATTCTGGGTAATACACTTGCCAATTCACTAGTTAGTGCAGTTACATTGGCTGTTTTATGGTTTGGGACACGTCCACAGTGGACTGATGGTGTTTAAGTGGCCTAGAGTGTATAGTGAATAATGAGTGTGGTTTGGGACACGTCCGCAGTGGACTGACGGTGTTTAAGTGGCCTAGAGTGTACAGTGAATAATGAGTGTGGTTTGGGTCACGCCCACAGTGGACTGACGGTGTTTAAGTGGCCTCGAGTGTAATATAGTGAATAATGAGTGTGGTTTGGGACACCTCCACAGTGGACTGACGATGTTTAAGTGGCCTAGAGTGTATAGTGAATAATGAGTGTGGTTTGGGACACATCTACAGTGGACTGACGGTGTTTAAGTGGCCTAGAGTGTATAGTGAATAATGAGTGTGGTTTGGGACATGTCCACAGTGGACTGACAGTGTTTATTTGTTCTACAATAAATAGTGAATAGTGTGTGTGGGGTTTGGGATTTGTCCATAGTGGACTAACAACGCTTATGTGTCCTACAGTATCGTGAATATTAGTGGTTTGTGACAAATCCAGAGTTGAGTGTCCGCATTTATGTGACCTACAGTGAATAATGAGGATGGTTTGAAACGGAGCCTGGAAATAGCCATTGTTCTGCTAAGAACAGAAACAAATATTTAGGTTGAGGCCAAACCTGTTCAGTGGTTCATCCCCCTTGGATTAATTTGCAACTCTACCTCTAAACAAACACACACACACACACACACACACACACACACACACACACATACCGACCTCACAATGGGAGATTAATGCACTCTCATACAAGGAAGTGTCTCTAAGACACTTTTATTTCAAGCTCAAAGTCCACGGATGAGAAAATCCTGGATACACACACACTTACACACACATACGTATTTTTTGGCAGTAACTACAGACTTTACATCATTTAAACTTTAGAGCGTCATTTAGGCCGGCTGTGGCTCAGTTGGTAGAGCGGGTTGTCCACTAATCATAGGGTTGGCAGTTTGATTCCCGGCCCACATGACTCCACATGCTGAAGTGTCCTTGGGCAAGACACTGAACCCCAAGTTGCTCCCGATGGCAAGTTAGCGCCTTGCAAGGCAGCTCTGCTACCATTGGTGTGTGAGTGTGTATGTGAATGGGTGAATGAGACACAGTGTAAAGCACTTTGGAAAAAACCGCTATGTAAGTGCGCCATTTACCATATAAACTGATGAGTGTTTGAGTGCTTGGTGTTGGTATTTCATTACTCGAAAGTGGATCTAGTGCACTTCTAATGGAGCTGAGACAATTAAACACAGCAGGTAGGATTGTATCATGTGTCATACATTAATATAAGCTTTGCTTGATTTTATTTATTTTTATTTTTTAAAGTACTAATCTCTTTTAGTCAGAAAGCTGTGATTAAGTGAATCAGATGTACCCTATGTAGTGTCTTTCTGTTGGGAGGACATCTTAGAGAACTAAACCATAAATGGCATCTGTGGCTTTTTTTAACCAACAATCAGAACCTTATTAAGGTTCTGTGTCTTATACATTTTCACAGGCTCAGAAGTAATCAGACAATTGATTGATAAGCGGTTTCATGGGCAGGTCCGGCCTGTTTCTTCGTTATTTCATGACAAATTAAGGAGATAAAAGAGCTGGAGTTGATTCCAAGTGTTGAATTTGCATTTGGTAGCTGATCATGGGAAATCCAAATATAAGGTCCAAAGAGGTGTCGATGCAAGGCCATCATTAGGCTGAAAAAACCCCCACAAAAAAACCCAAATCAGAGAGATAGCAGAAACTTTAGGAATGGCCAAAATCAACAATTTGGTACATTCTTAAAAAGAAGGAACGCACTGGCGAGCTCAGCGACACAAGAAAGACCTGGAACACCGCAGAATTCTTTCCTTGATGAAGAGAAAAACCCCTTCACAACATCTAGCCAAGCCAAGAAAACGGCTGTACTTCCTATGGTTAAACGACTGCTTCATTTCAAAGTGGTTGTGATGATGTACAGAGGCAAAATCATGAAAATCGTACCACTGTCCAAATACTTATGGACCTAAGTGTATATGCTTCTGTTCAAAAGTTACTCACAGATTTCGCATTTTCCACGAAAACTCGTACATCTATTCGTCAAATAAGCTGCTAAATGAATAGCGAATAGAGTCGAGACATGGACTAGGGTTAGAAACGATGATTTCTGCTTAAACTAACGAAGTAGTTGCTTTCGTCAAAGAATCCTCCATTTGCAGCAATTACAGCCTTGTGGAACTTTGGCATTCTAGCTGTTAGTTTGTTGAGGTAATCTGCAGAAATTTGACCCCATGCTTCCTGAAGCACCTCGTACAAGTTGGACTGGCCCGATGGGAACTTTTTTCCGTTGTGTGATTTCGCTGGCCAAGAAGCTGCTAGATGAGAACCTGCGAGGTCTCAAACTAGAGCCTCCGATGTGTACAGGATTTAACATCCTGCACAGTCCACACGGTTGTTTTTCTCTCACCATACCCATCATTTCCTTTCCCTGCCGTGTTCCCTGCTACAGACTATAGCAGTGGCCTCTACGGCTCCCTTATGGCACACAAACTTCCTCTCAGCGACGTGACCGAGGGTGCAGTGCAGATTGACTGGGCCTCACGTCCTGAGGTCGACGACGGCGAGGATGAAAATTCCAACAAAACGCAAAATCTCAGAGAGCTGCCGCTTCACATGGGACTGAAGAAAGCTATACGGTACAATATGTTTTTGATTTTTTTATTAGTTATAAAATTATATCATGAAATGTACATACAAATGTAGCTGCCAGTCAGGCATCAGTCTCTCTCTCTCTCTCCCTCTTTCTGTCTCTGTCTCTCAGGCAGGTGCAGCAGATGCGAATCCCCGTTGTGTCTAGTTGGGGATCCTGGCGTTTCCGTCACTCCAAGTCCTTTCGGCGTTTTCGTGAGGACCTGTCGAGCGTTTTATCCTTCGTCCAGCTCTGGAGGAGGCCCATGCACCAGATCAGAGGTAACAAAAAATCATATAGATTTATTCTGGGCTCAGAAGAACCAAGTGAAAGGAACTGGAAATTTTGTTTTTTTTTCCCTCAACAGGACATTTTGGAGGAGGCGTCCAGTCGTATTTCTTGTTCTTGAGGTTCCTTGTTGTTCTAAACTTCCTGTCCTTCCTGTTGATGGCCGGTTTCGTGATCATCCCCAGCATCGTTTTCCACTCGGTCAGCTCCAGCGGTCTTGTACTCATTTCCGCCATCAACCTTTCAGGTAAAAGCTGCTATTTATTTTTTTATTTGTTTATTTATTAATCTAAGTCCACTCAGTTTTGTTTCTTTCTATTCAATTTAAGAAACTTTAATTATACCATAAGCAGTAACTTTTGGTCCTGTCTCCGCCGCTGTACCATCATTGGTCCGTTTCTGATTGTATTTTCCTTTTCTGTTTCTTTTTTTTTAACTCCTCATGAAGTCTTTATTGTGCATCTGCCTCGTTACGTCCAAGCCTTAGTTTCCTGTGGCCCTGCCCCCGAACCCTGCTACGGATACCGACAATGGTTCCTGGTTAGCCCTTATTAAATATCACACCGCTTTTACACAGCCAAACAGTTACACCAACGGTGAAGCAAGGGAGTGGTAGCATCATGTCAAGCATTATCCTTGCTTCCCTGACTAATGCCTCCTCTTTACCTGACTGTTATTTTTATAATCTGGAACTTACATTTCAGTTAGTAGGCACGACTTACACAGCGACTTAGAATTGACCTCCCAACCTTCTGATCAGGCACCACTGTCTGACTTTTGTTGCCAGCGGTTTAGACATTAATGGCTGTGTGTTGAGTTATTTTGAGGGGACAGCAAATTTACACTGTTAAACAAGCTGTACACTCACTACTTTACATTGTAGCAAAGTGTCATTTCTTCAGTGTTGTCACATGAAAAGATATAATCAAATATTTACAAAAATGTGAGGGGTGTACCCACTTTTGTGAGATACTGTAAATGCAAAACCTATTTACCGATGCAGTGAGCCATGAGCTCGAACCTGTCCGATCCAAAGAACACCTGAGGTTTTCTGTCAACATGACAGACTATGAGAGGAAGCCCAAACGCCTGCGGAAAAAGAGAGAGACAGAATTAAATAATTCAAATACTAGTGAAATGTGATCAATATGAGAAAGTGATTTGATGCTAGCCTCGTAGTTGATCGCTTCCTGTATAGTTTGTTTCAGCTTGTCTTTGACTGGCTGAGAATTTGCCAGGCCGAGCAGTTCTTTCACTTTGCTGGAGGACAAACCGGCCTTCAGTCCTGCCTGTGCAACAAATAATAATATACGAACATTTTGTACGTTCATGAGAATATCTAAAAATCCACTACTGGCACTATTTTTACCATCCTGAAAAAGAAATAAATGTTCAATACATATGTAAGGACACATTCAATACTGCATAGTAGCTAATAAAGGCTACTATAAAACTAAGGTTAATTATGACTCATAAAGTGACGACATCTAAATATATGAATTCAAAAATACTTACTAGAATGTCCTAGCAGGCAGAAAGAAAACCCTTAGGGTACAGGGGATCTAAAAAGTTTACACACCCCTGTTAAAATGGCAGGGGTTTTTTTTATGTTTTCAAATGAAACCAAGATAAATCGTGTCAGAACGTTTTCTACCTTTATTGTAAAATATTATCCTATTAATTAAACTGCAAAACAATAAGAATAATTTTAGGGGGGGGGAATAAAAAATAACCTGGTTGCACAAGTGTGCAGACCCCTAAATTAATGCTTACCTTTAGATTTTATCACAGCATTCAATCTTTTTCAGAAAGTTAGTCAGTTTGGCACGTCTTGACTTAGCGATATTTTCCCATTCTTCCTTGCAAAAGCATTCTAATTCTGTCAAATTGGCTGGCCATCTCCTGTGCACAGTTCGATTCATGTTACCACACAGATTTTTGATTGGATTTAGGGCTGGGCCATTCCAAAACCTTGATCTAGAGGTTTGCTTTGGGTCATTCTCATGCTGAAAGGTGAAATTCCTCTTCATATTACATGCCACATCTGTTGACACGTAACCCAAAGGTTTGGGGTTTAAAATTCCCTTAATTTCCACTAGAACCCTGGTCAGGACTACTCCTGTTACGGTTTGTGAATTCAGTGTATCATGTAAGGCAGTTTTAATGGACTGGATCTCCCTCTCCCAGGAGCCTCCAAAATGCTACGCATGGGGTGGGTTGAAGGAGAAATTGATCTAATGCTCAGTTAACTGGGTTTTCAGATCTGGGTGCAGAGCACTGAATGCATCTTTGAGCTCTTGATCTCCCCCTTTAAAGTTCCGCGGGGTTCCCCCATTCGTAAGATAAAATGTCTTTAACCCATCAAGAAGGAGTCAGTATCAAGGCTGGTTAGGACAAACAATATACCCCATCTTTTCTCATTTCTACAGCCTACAGCCTGTATCTCAGTGGAGGAGGAAAAGTAGAAGTTTCGGCTGGGGTACGTAGAACATCGATCAAGAGGGACAGGTCCGCAAATAGGTGAAACAGCTGGTAGCGGGTGTTTAAGTCTAGACCCTCCAGGCCTTCTAAGGATGAGAGCAGAAAACCGAAGTCACTGTTACCAGCTGCACATAGACAAAAAAAGGAGACGAAACTGGTTAATCATCTCAGGCCCAACAGACATGTATGGATAGCTAACTATATAGACAACACATGGTCAGCAATAAGTACAAGACCGACTGTAAGGTGAGCTGCATGGGTTATTTTGGTTACCCACAAGAGAAAGCAAAAAGAGAACAGGACAGATAAAAAGGCAAGTGAAGCATAACTTGTGGCTAGAGATATCAAATGTTAGAGATTTGATAAAGTCCCCTGAACCATAAGTTTGAAAATAAGAACTCACCCATGGTAGTTTTATTTAAGAAATGTGTCGCTTAGGTCCTCTCCCAGTCAAAGTCAGGCAAGAATGATGAAGGAAAAGAAGAAGTAGGTTTTTAAAAACCCAGACTGGTGATAGGACGATCCTAAGGGTATTGAGAAACACCCAAAGGAGGAATATAATGGTTGTTGGAGTTGTGCCAAATGTGAAAATAATGGTTGTTGAAATTGATGGAAATGAAAACATAATGGGCATCGGGCTACAGATATGGTCATGCTTAATGGTATTAAGAATAGACATGGAGGGCAGAGACTCATAGCAAGACAATGTATAAAAGGGGGAGCCCCGTCCTGGGATTTTCAGATCACTTTTGGGACGTCTCAAACTATGTGGATCTCATGTGGTGGAACAATAAACTTGGACCTTTACTTTTTCTCACTCTCTGGTTCTATGTGATACTTTGCCCTTCTACAAACGGGCTAATTGATGTAAGTACATTTAACTTTTAGTAAAATTATAAGTGTAGAAGTGGACAGAAATTCGATCCACGTTTTGGTGACCCAGATGCGACTGGGCTAAGACCCATAGGTCTAAGATCCTGCCTGTGGGACTTACTCCCCAAGGGTGACAGATAGGCCGCATAGGGGAAAAGGCACAGCAGGTGCCTGTTTTAACAAAGTCAAACAGTTTGCTGAGGACAAGCAGACGAAGGACATGGATTACTGGAACCATGTCCTGTGGTCTGATGAGACCAAGATAAACTTATTTGGTTCAGATGGTGTCAGTCGTGTGTGGCGGCAATCAGGTGAGGAGTACAAAGACAAGTGTGTCTTGCCTACAGTCAAGCATGGTGGTGGGAGTGCCATGGTCTGGGGCTGCATGAGTGCTGCCGGCACTGGGGAGCTACAGCTCATTAAGGGAACCATGAATGCCAACATGTACTGTGATATCCCTTTGGAGACTTAGCCTCAGGGCAGTATGATAACGACCCCAAACACACCTCCAAGACGACCACTGCCTTGCTAAAGAAGCTGAGGGTGAAGGTAATGGACTGGCCAAGCATATCTCCAGACCTAAACCCTATTGAGCATCTGTGGGGCATCCTCAAACGGAAGGTGGAGGAGCACAAGGCCTCTAACATCCACCACCTCTGTGATGTCGTCATGGAGGAGTCGAAGACGACTCCAGTGGCAACCTGTGAAGCTCTGGTGAACTCCATGCCAAAGAGGGTTAAGGCAGTGCTGGAAAATAATGGTGGCCATACAAAATATTGACAATTTGGGCCCAATTGGACATTTTCACTTAGGGGTGTACTCACTTTTGTTGCCAGTGGTTTAGACATTAATGGCTGTGTGTTGAGATATTTTGAGGGGACAGCAAATTTACACTGTTATACAAGCTGTACACTCACTACTTTACATTGTAGCAAAGTGTCATTTCTTCAGTGTTGTCACATGAAAAGATTTAATCAAATATTTACAAAAATGTGAGGGGTGTACTCACTTTTGTGAGATACTGTAAGTGTACATAAGTGTATATAACTGTATAAGTCTGTACTGTGAGTTTGTAGGGAAAGCTCGGGCTGAGGAAGAAAAGGAAGGGGAAACAAAGGAGACTCCAAGGGAGAGGACCAAAGTACAACACGAAGCGGGCAAGGAACTGGAGTGAAGGTGGGAGAGGCATACGGTTGCGATAAAAGGCTGCAGAGTAAAAGTCGTGTAAGTTAAAAGCATGTAAAGAGATAAAAGGGCTTGGGGAGTGGGCAAACACCTGATCTTCAAAGTATAATAGTTAACGCGCAGGTGAACTAGTGATGGAGGGCGGGAAAATGGCATTGGAGATCATAGTGGGAAAACATAAGGTGGACGAAAAGGATATTAGACATTATTGTAAAAAGTGGAACGAGAAAACCTGTGGGGTATGAAAGTGGCCAGAAGGAGGGACGTTTGAAGAACAATGATGCCAAAAAATGAGGGATAGGTTGGCTATTTGGGGCGAGAAAAAACAGGGTCAAAAGGCAAAGGAGAAATTGATAAAACAAGAAAGAATAATAGGATGGTTTGAAGGAGAAGGGAAGGATAGAAGGGAGCGAGAGAAAATGCTTAAAGAACAGGCAAAGGAGGTAGAAAGGGAAAGAGAAGAAAAAAGAAAGGAGGAACTGACAAAGAGGATACAGTAGGCACTACGAAGAGAAAAAGCCATGATTGAAAAGGAAAAAGAAAGTAAGGAAGAGGGGATAGCGCCACCATGTGAGAAACAAAGGGAGCTGGAGCCCCCACCGCCATATAACCCCCAGTTTCAGCCACCAATAAAGCCACGGAGACGTGTCCCAGTGGCAGGAATATATATGGTAAAAGAAGTGGAGAGTGAGGAGGAAGAAACATGGAAGAAGGCTGAAATGGAAATCCAGGGGACGTTTAAGGGACTCCAGAAGAGAACCCGCAGGGGACAGGAGGAACAAGAAGAAAAAGAGAGAGAAAGGGGGAATGAAGAGGATGAAGCAGGAAATGACAGGAGAAGTTGGAGCTCAACAATTGACCTACCTGACATGGGCAACCTAGAACGGCAAGATGTAGTAAGGAAGTACCTACACAAGCGCCCTGAGACCGGAGAACACTCAGAGATTAAAATGACCTATGGCAAATGTCCCAAGAGCACCCCAATGCAGCTGATACGCGTGGGTGGCCGAGGTGCATATCAATCAGGGGAGGAACAGAGAAAAGAACTCAAGGAAGTGCCAGACAGCAACTCAGAAGATGACAGAGACTGGCGGGAGGAAAGTCGGGAAAGTCGGGAAAGAGGAAACAGTACGTCGAAGACGGATGGGAAAGAGTGGTGGAAAATAGGTGGGCCAAACGGGAAAAAGAAGGAGCAGGAAGGATGGTCAGGTTGGAAGGAGACGTCAAGATAACCTCATACCTGGGGGAGGAGGAACAGGGAATAGAGGACCACATTGCGTGACTGGAAGACGTAGCCATATATGATAAAGAACGGATGACCAAGCTGGAGAAGCTCGCAGATCAGACAATGCAGATAGCCAACTCCATAAAAAAGGTGAAGACAAAACAATTAAAGGACGTAAGGAAACTCCACGCGGTCGAGAAAGCACTGAACCGCTCAACAACACAACAACTGGAGAACCTACGAGAAGTTGCCGAAACTCTAGCCCAGGTACATGGATTGTCCAAAAGGGGGGACACAAAGGCTCAAAACCTAATAGATTTGGAACGTGAGACACAGGAGGAGGTGGGAAAAGAAGATGACAAACAAGAGGACACAGAGGTGGAGGAGGAAACCAGTGAAGACGAGACACAAATAACAGCGGCCGCAATAGGAATAGGAAAAGTGGATGAGGGAAGAGTACTGAGAAACCGGGGAGAGCTGGAATGCCCTATTAGATACCAGGAAAGCCAACCCGGAACATCGACATCGAGGACAAGGCGATCATTACCCCGCTACGGCAGGGATAGCCCGGTTAAACAACTCCCCCTGATGGTCAAAGGGAAAGCCCTGCATTGCACGCCATGGAGTTTCATGGACCTAACTGGACTCATCCAACGGCTGCCCAACATGTGTGAAGGAGGACAAAAATGGATCACACAATTTGAGGAAAAAACAGCAGGACAACACCTAGCAATTGGGGATATAAAAGCAATCCTGTGCCAAACAGTGGGCAAAGGACGAGCAGAAGAAATACTGAGTACGTCAGAGCATGGGGATCTGATGGATGAACCGAAGGTGCTGTACAAAGCACAACTCGGGGAGATAACCAGGACTAAGCAAGAAGAAAGGGAAAAGAAAAAGGAAAACGTCAAGCAGGCGGCACTAATGGTGACACCCCAGCCAACAACTGCCCCCAGTGGACCAGCCCCGACAGCGACCGCACATGGAGTCCAAGGACAACCACCGATGCAAGTAGCGTAGGCACCAATGATAATGCAACCCATGACACAAGATTTCATGTACCTAGCAGGGCCCCCACAACAACAAGTGCCGCCCCTTTGGGGAAGAGGAAGGGGGTATGGGAGAGGGAGATTCATACAGCGACCAAGCATGCAACCTGAAGGGTGCTGGGAGTGCGGAGACCCCAGCCACATAAGAAGAAATTGCCCCCTTGCTCCGAGGCCAACATGGGGAGAGAGGGTGGACAGAGCCGAGAGACAGGAACAAATGCTAGGACCAACCTCGGCAGGAGAACTACAGGTTACAATCACAGTGGCAGCCACAGGCCCCAGTACCCCCAGGAGGCCCCATGTACGGCCCATACGGAGGGCCGGGCCCAATCAAAGTTGAAGAAGCCTAGAGAAGCCTGAGGGGGAGTTGATGCATTATGTCACCACACTGCATCCCGAACAAGAACCAACTGTCACAGTAACAATCGGAAATACACTTTATGATCGACACTGGAGCCACCTACTCAAGTATCGGGAAAGAAGGCTCGCAGCTCCCCCTCACACGTAAGGCGATTCAAACGATGGGCTTCTCAGGAAAAGTACAGACCTTACGATTTACCGAGCCACAAGAACTGACTCTAGATTTCAATTCAATTCAATTTGAATTGAATTGAATTCAATACAATTCAGGCCCTCTTATTATACTCACCGGGAGCACCGGTCAGTCTGTTAGGGCGTGACGCCCTATGCAAGTTGGGGGCACAAATACAATGCGAAGCCACAGGAATATGGGTAACGTTCCCCAAGCCCATAGCCACGCAGTGTGTGATTCTACACGATACCAAGAGAATTACACAAGAACGGAGCAATGTGTACTGGCTGGAGATAGCTGACCTGTCCCAGTCAGAACTATGGAACAGGTATGAAGAGTGGCAACCATGGTTACACCACCTGAGACCTGAGTGTAGGGAGGCGGAAATACCATTGCACTGTACAATCAAGTATGATAACGGAGGACGTGACCAGGAATATGCTCAGCTGTGGGAGGAAATGGAACAAGGTCAAGAAATGACTATTAAAACCATGGACATAGTCAGTGGACCCCAGGGGGTGGCTGCCATGATAAAACTCCCCGAAAGAATGATGAACTGGTACCAAGAGGAAGAGGCAGATCCCCAGGTCACTCTCATGGTCACAAAAGATTTTGAATCAAGAGATCTAGGGCCAATGGTAAAGCAAGCTAGGGAAGTCAGGGAATGGAAGCCAATTAGGAATCCCTATTTGCATAACTCACCAGATGGGAAGTATACGCGCATCTCAGTTATGGCGGTTGACATTGTCGTTGCTAGCAGTGTCAGCATATACTCAGGGATGACTGGTGCAAATGGCCAAATGGTAATGTTAAATGAAGGGGAAGACACAGATACTGAAGAGCTCTTGAAGGACATCCCAGAACACTTATGGACTAAACATTCAACAGATGTAGGTCTAGTGAAGTCAGGTGGGTTGGCAAAGATAAGAATAAAAGAAAATGCAAGACTACCCTGTCAGCGACAGTACCCACTTTCAAAGCAGGCAAGAGAAGGCATAAGGTCTACCATACATGGGCTGATGGAGGCCGGGGTTTTAATCCCCACTAGAAGCCAATGCAACACACCCATTTTTCCAGTAAAAAAACCCGACTCAGATAAGTGGAGATTGGTGCATGACCTGCGCGCAGTCAATCAGGTAGCGATACCAGAAACACCGGTGGTGCCGGACCCTCACACCCTTCTGTCTAATATCCCAGAGGGGACTAAATGGTACACCGTCATAGATTTGTGTTCAGCGTTTTTTAGTGTGCCACTACACCCGGACTCGCATCTATTTGCATTCACATACGAGGGACAACAATACACGTACATTAGGCTCCCACAAGGGTACTGCGAAAGTCCATCAATAGTCAATCAGGTGTTGGCCCAGGATCTCGCAGCCCTAGAGTGCCAGAGCACCGTACTGCAATACGTCGATGATCTTTTGATTTGCAGCGCTTCTAAGGAGCAATGCCAGCAAGACTCACTAAAAGTTCTAAAGATGCTGGCTGAGAATGGGCACAAAGTAAGTAAGGAAAAATTGCAATTCTGTAAAAAGAGAGTGGAATATCTAGGTTGCGTATTAGAGGGGGAAACCCGTACGATTGCTCCTAAACATGTGGAGGCCATTAGCAAGGTCCCACAACCAAAGACGGTGCGCCAAATGATGGCATTTCTGGGAATGGCAGGATTTAGCCACCCTTGGGTATGCGAGTTTGCACTGAGGGCGCAACCATTAAGAGATATGATAAAAGCAGCAGACCAGTCGCAGCCGAATGCTATCCTCACTTGGACTCCTGAGGCCGAAGTAGCCTTCACCAACATAAAAACCACACTAATGACAGCTCCAGCCCTAGCAAACCCTGATTATAGCAAGCCATTCCATCTTTACGTATCTGAAAGAAGGGGCTATGCATCAGCTGAACTGACCCAACAACAACAAGGAATGGGAAAACAGGCTATAGCATATTATAGCACTGCATTAGACAAGGTAGAGAAAGGAATGCCACCCTGCTATCGGTCCCTGGCCGCGGCAGTTTTCGCATACCAAAAAGTATCCTCTATCACTATGGGCCACCCAGTTATGTTGTACATGACTCATGCTCTACATGCCCTCCTAACAAGCCAGACATTTGTAATAACTAATTCTCAGTGAACGGGGTATGACTCCATTCTGTCAGCCCTCGAATTGACTATTGAACGGTGTTCGACGGTCAACCCGGCTGACAGAATGGTGACCCCGCTCGATGGAGTACCCCATGAATGTGTAAGTGAATCTGAGAAATTCTTAAAAGTGCAACCAGACCTGGAAAGTTGCCCCTTACAAAATGCTCAACGCACGTTTTTCGTTGATGGCTCCTGCTACTGTACCGCTGAGGGGAACAAAGCAGGGTATGCAGTAATTGAAGCTAAACAAGACCCTCCTGTTTTCACAGTAGCTCTAAGTGTTCCCCTTCCTCAACCTTGCTCGGCCCAGCTAGCTGAAATTAAAGCATTGGCCGCTACTTGTAAGCTTGGAAGCCGCAAAAGTTGTAATGTATATACCGACTCTGCTTATGCTCATGGAGTATGTCATGTCAGGTCCTATTTGGGCGCAAAGTGGTTTTCAGCGCGCTGACGGGTCCGCCGTGACCCATGGGGAGGCAATCTCAGATTTATTGTATGTTATGACTTTGCCATTGGAGTTAGCCGTTGTTAAATGTAAAGTGCATAAAACAGATTGTTCTTTTATCACCAAGGGCAACACTAGTGCGGACGAAGCAGCAAAAAAAGCTGCGGTGGGGCCTACTCAGATGATGGCGTTAGTGTCGGAGATAACAACTCGGATTAAATGGGGGGTTAAAAAAGAAGCGGGGACTGGACTATGGCGCAGTGTTGAAGGACTATGCGTAGCCCTGGCCAGCATCCTCCTATTGCTAATAAAAGAAGCCCATGGTCTTGATCACACCAACAGGGCTGAAACTATACGTAAAATTCGGCAAGAGTGGTGGTCTCCTTACCTGGCCAGTATGGTGGACCTCGCCCTAAACAGATGTGAAGTTTGTATTAAAAATAATGTGCGAAAACATTTCACAGTCCCTCGCGGACACATTCCTCCACCCATGGGACCGTTTAGACACTTAATGATGGATTATGTGGAACATGGGGGCAGAAAATAGGAAAGAGAACAAGCGGTATATCTTGGTGATAGAAGATCGCTTTAGCAGGTGGGTGGAGCCCACTGTATTGGCGAAAGAGGATGCCAGATCAGCCGCTAAATTTCTGTGTAGAGAGGTTATACCTAGGTTTGGCATACCCGACTTTCTGAGCTCAGACAATGGTGCTCATTTTGTAAATCAGACCATCACGTACATTACAGAGGCCCTGGGAATTGACCATAAGTTGGGGTGTGTGTACCACCCCCAATCCCAGGGCATGGTAGAGTGGGCCAATGGCATTTTAAAAAGCAAGCTGGCAAAAATTTGTGATAGCTCACGGTTAACCTGGGTTCAAGCTCTGCCTCTGGCATTAATGAAAATGCGCTCTCAAACCAGCCGCATAACGCACCTCACCCCGCATGAAATGTTCACAGGGCGCCCTATGCCAATAGCATATACATGGGGCCCTTATACGGGTCCCCCCCCTTGAACAATTGGAAGGCGAAATGCAAGATTATTTGCGCACCCTCACTCGTATCCATAGACATTTGTATTCGCAGGTCCGTGACGCAATCCACGGAGCCGAGGTTCCCCCCGTGAGACAGGTAGAGCCAGGTGATTACGTCTACGTCCGTGTCTTCAAAAGAAACAATCCTCTCGACGGCCGCAGAGAAGGTAGTTGCAGGTAAGGTAGTTGCAGCTACACCCACAGCCGTGAAAGTTGAGGGCAGACCACACTGGTACCACTTGAACCATTGCAGCCGAGGTCTTGGTAAAGGCTCAGTATACCATGACCCGTCCGAGGAGCAACCCTCAACCTCTGGGAAGACACGACCGGCCCAGCTGCCTAACCCTTCCTCTAGTGAAATCAACAGTAGTACTGACAGTGACTCTGAAGACACTCAAAGCCCTGCTCAGGGAATCAGGGCCCAGAACAAACGGCGTGCCCTCAGACGTGCCTTAAGCCGGAATAAGCTTGCGAGGAAGGCGTTGTTACTGACAGCCCAGCCTTGGTTGAGACAGCTGATAGTCCTAAGGACACATCCCGCGTTGCAGAAAGTCCGGCTAGTCCAGAGGCGACTGGTAACCCCTGCTCCAACTCAGACGCCCTGGCCCTGCTGGTCCAGCAACTCACGGATCCCCCCCTTCAGGACCATCTGCCTTACGAAACGATTGATTTAAACACCCTTCGTGCCATAGACGAAACGCACGCGCTGTTCCCCACTCAGGAAGAGTGGTTGGGTCCGTCTTCTACGCATAATGGTTCCCCTGAATTGGATACCACATTACAAACATGACCGCTCAGATAAATTGATCACTGTCGCCTGGGCAGCAGCATTTGTACTTGGCCTGGTCACCTTCCTTTTTCTTTTCCATGCCCCAGACTCAACACACTCTGATAAGACCATGAACGACACCTCCATTTTCAACACCTTGTCCGCTCCCGACCTAGTAGCTGTGGCACTCACTGTCCCGCCGCCCTTTGCTTCCCTGCCTAGATCTAAGCGAGGTATCGGCTGGGTGGGCACTTGGACTCTCCCAAAGCCAAGGACCCCCACACGCCCCAGGACCTCCCAGCCAAATATTCTGGCCCGGTACCGAACTATCCTGGCGGACGTTACGTCCCGCAAGATGTTTTGTGCGTTGGCCCTGGTGACTATTGCTCATTCAGAATCCCTGCTCCGAGGTAGCCCTCATACGGCCTCCTACTCCTTTGACCAGACCAATGCAGACCTTGAGATTGGACACCTGAGGCTCAAGGGATCGTCAGTAAACTGGTGGTGTTACTTTAACTCCTCCCACCTTACTTTGCCTTTCTCTGCCCTCGCTCAGGATTCTCCCCGCCTGTCATTTCATTGTTTTAATGGGTCATGTGTTAATCTCCACACTGCCACGTCATTATCGGCTCGTCTTACCCATGCCCTTGTGGCCCTCCCGGTGGCACACGCCCATATATTCATGAAGTTGCAACGTTACTCTATAACAGTCAATAACAGCTCACTGGTACGTGACCAAACCAATATGTACCTGGCCTGGATGTTCCATACAGCTCGATCGGTCACAGACCGCTCATGTCTCGTCTGCCATGACCGTAGTTCCTCTCCCCATCTCATTCCCCCTGGGTGACCTTGCTGAATGTCTTGCTGAACCGTATACGGAAGAGTTCCTATGCCCCACTATTTGTCTCTTGGCGCCCTCTCGGCTGATTATGGCCCCAAGTGGATGCGTAATGTGAGCTCCTCATGCCTTTTCCAGCCCATACAGACGAGTGGCTCTACTTATGTCCCTGTTCGTGAGGATGTCCCGTTGACCTTTTCCCTTTGCCTGTGCTCATCCTTCGTGGTGTATACCCCGTGGGGAACCTTTCCTCCCGTTGTAACGTTTCGCTCCCTTCAGCTACCCTTGAGATTTCTACCTTCCCGGAATGTAACTCTACCATGGATTATACATGCACAGACGCTCAGCGTGTTTCCATCCCTATTCCCAACCTTGGCGACGGGACTTTAGCTGTTGCTGATGTTTTCTGGTACTGTGGTGGGGATCGTGTCCGGAAGACCCTGCCAGCAGAATGGCAAGGCTGTTGTGCGTCTGTCAGACTTGATGGAAAAACCCGTGTATTACTCCTGCCCGACACGTCTTCGCGCTCTCGCGCCCGTGCTAGGCGTGACACAGCCCTGTGGACCCAATACATTAATGACACCGACACTATGAATTACTCGGACTGGGCGGCAGATGAATCTGTTCACCTGGACTTTGGGGGTACTCCTGTGGGAGTCCCAGAATGCTTCAAAGCAATGGAGGCTGTGGGGAGCGGCTTTGCCTCCATATTGTTTCCCGCCGTACAGGTAAACTGCAATACCTGGATAAACTATATCTGGTATAATCAACAGAGGTTTATTAATTATTTGTTGGGAGCATTGGGCCTCATCCGGGATCAACTCCATGCCACCTCTCTAATGGCGGCCCAAAATCGCTTTATCCTCAATCAGATGCGAGCACCAGAGGAGGACGTCTGCACCATGATTGGCCCTGAATGCTGCGCTGCCATTCCAGTTCACACCGGCGCTCAGGGGGCCCTGACCAAGGTGTTGGCCCGACTTAAGGCCCTACAGCAAGAACACGTGGCCAACACTGGTTTTGGGAGCCAGTTACATCTCCCCGCCTGGTTAACCTGGTTACTCTCTGGTGACTGGGTCACTACTCTCACCTTGGTCGGTGCCCTACTGACCATATTCTTCTTCATCGCCCTGATTGCTTGCTGTATTATACCCTGTACTAGGAAACTCACGGTGTCTGCAGTAACGACTAACCACATTTCTGGCCAATACATCGTTATCGGTGAGGCGTTACTGCCTCAACGGGGGGTCGTGTTCAAATACATAAGCCAGCTACCCCAGCACATGCACGACAACGACAATGACACTGGCAACGCAACCGAGACCACGGACCTGGATCATATGTATGAAGACTACGAACTACTGGCCACACAAGACACTACTGAACATAGTGCTTCACAGGCGGGGAGCATAGAACCCTTGCCCCTTAGGGAACCACCGGGCGAGTCCCTAAGCTGCATTCTGGAAGAATCCACAAAAGACTTGGCGGAAGGGGAAGGGACACTGTAGCCACAAAGACACAAGAACTACACCGAGTGGACAAAGGAAAGGATTATCAGGTCGAACATTAGTGAGCACTTTAACAGGGCCCTGTGCATACAAGGTAGTGGTCGACAAAGGCCTATCTGAGAAAACAGGATCCGACTAGCAATGGCAGTCTACTGGTATGTGTGTCCAGCTCAAACTGAGGCAGAGACCCTCCAACCCATTTTACACTTACCGTGTTCCTTCAATATGAATAGTAGCAGCACGCGGATACACCATGAGCCCCGAATTGCCCAAGATTTATTGCTCAGAAACCCTGGACAAGCGGTTATTGAGGTCGAAACTAACACGGCAGGCATAGGCCTGGGGGAAGCGAATCGTCAGAAATGGGGAGAAGTAACCGTCACGATTCGACAATTAACTAACCAGGGACAACGCATGAGAAAGGCGATGTTTATGCACAAGTATCCCGTGAACTGACTACATGTATATGTATAACCATTAGGAAGGATCAACGGGTAGTAGAGCTGAGCATCTGATTGTTGTAATTCTGTGTTTTCTGTTTTTGTTGTGTGATGAAGTGAAGAGCCGTACCCTGGGTGTAAGTGCTAGCCTAACTTCTCCCCAAGGGTGGTCCTCTACGGTACGCAAAGTACCTGGGCCGAAGACAACTAGCGGAATGAGCAAGCACTGCCAGGACTCCTTTGAAATGGACTTGTTCTGTGTAATGGTGTTTTGGTTTTGTCATAAAAAGTGATATGATTGTGTCTCTACCGATCATGAACTTCTATCATGCAAGATGAAAATTAAATTACGGAAAAAACCCAAGGAAAAGACTGAGCCGAAACTTGACTTTGCCAACATACCAGAAGCGTTTTGGAAGAATCTTCACAATTGATTTGGTGTATTGAACACAGAAGATAAAGAGCCAGAAGAGTTATGGACCGAAATAAAGACCACGATTGTAGCAGAAATGAAAACAATACTGCATGTGAAGAAAAAGACAACTCAACCATGGATATCGGAAGGAACGCGGAAAATTATAGAAGAAAGAAGACAAGCTAAAGCTAGAGGCAACAAACAGGCGGCAGACGATATCAGCAAAACGCTGAAAAGAGTTACTAGAACAGATAAGGAAGCATCTTACCAAACTATGTACAAAGAAATGGAAGATGAACATACGAAAGGAAGATCAAGAGCAGCCTACAAGAAGATCAAGCAGATCCGAAGGAATTTTCAACCAACGATGGGCATGCTGAAAAACAAAAACGGGAATATACTAAACGAGCCAGAACAAATCAAAAGCCGATGGAAACAATATACAGAAGATCTCTACAAGAATGATGCAGCAACTGAAGAAGAAGCACCCCCTGTATACGAGCAAGAACCAGACATACTGTAGGAAGAAGTCATTGCTGCCATCAAGCTTTTGTCAAACAACAAAGCTCCAGGATGCAATGCCATACCTATCGAACTTATCAAACCATCAGAAACAGTCATCGATGTAATCACGGAACTCTGCAACAGACTGCGGTAACTACCGAACCATCGCTCCAATATCACATGCCAGCAAGATTCTGTTGAGGATCATACAAAGACGACTACAGCCTTAAGTTGACAGAGAACTTGCAGAAGAACAAGCGGGGTTCAGAAGAGGCCGAAGCACACGTGACATCATCGCAGACGTTCGATGGATGATGGAAAAGGCCAAAGAATACCAGAAGACTCTGTACATGTGTTTTATTGACTACAACAAGGTGTTTGACTGCATCGATCATGAGAAGCTATGGAAAACACTCAAGAACATGGGCGTACCAGACTATCTGACTAGCCTCATCAGAAATATATATGGTCAACAAGAAGCAACCGTCCGAATGGTACATGGAAACACCGAATGGTTCAGAGTGGAACGAGGCGTCAGACAAGGCTGCATCCTGTCACCGTTCTTGTTCAACTTGTACGTGGAAACAATCTTCAGAAAAGCCGGACTGGACGTGGTCGAAGAAGGGATCAAAATTGGAGGCCGAAACGTGAACAATTTATGGTATGCGGACGACACTACCTTGATAGTGGGCACTGAAGAAGGAATGAAGAACCTACTGCGGACAGTTAAAAGAGAGAGCCAGGAAATGGGACTGTTGCTGAACTTCAAGAAGACCAAGGTGATGACCAATGAAAATTACGATCGACAAACCCTTGACCTGGATGGAGACAAAATTGAGGTTATCAACGACTTCAGCCTACTTGGATCAATGATCAACACGAAGGCAACGATTCTCAAAGAAGTGAAACGAAGAATAGCCATGGGAAAATCAATGATGAAATCACTGGACAGAATTTTCAAATCGAAGGACATTTCTTTGCCCACAAAGACACGACTCATTCACAGTCTCATCTTCTCCATTGTAACATATGGCAGCGAGAGCTGGACAGTCAAGAAACAAGAACAGAAAAGAATCGATACCTTCGAAATGTGGTGCTGGAGACGAATCCTGTTGATACCATGGACAGCCAGACGGACAAATAAATCTATATTGGAGCAAATCAAACCGGACATGCCTCTCGAAGCAAGGATCACCAAACTACGACTTGCCTACTTTGGACACATTGTACAAACAGATCACTCACTGGAGAAGGACGTTATGATGGGACGCATCGAAGGAACAAGAAGAAGAGGAAGATCAGCAACTTGATGGCTTGACACCATCAAGGCAACAATGGAGAAGACTTTGGCCCAACTTATCCAACTGGCACATGATCGATCTTCCTACAGATCGTTCATCTATCAAGTCGCCATGGCTCGGAATCGAGTCCAGGGCCTTTAACTAACTATCACTAAACAGGCTACACAGCTATTAGTCCAGGCTCTTGTTATCTCAAAACTGGACTATTACAACACACTACTCTCGGGCCTCCATCAAAACCTGTGTCACCATATGGTGGAGAATGAACCAGGATTCCTTTAAGCACTTGGTCTGTCTTTCTACTTTGATTGGATATCCTGCATGTTCAAGCTTGCAATCTCTGCGTTATGTGCTGCAGCATGTTCTGGATCTTTGATGAGGCACTTCTCAGTACTATGAAGGTTACCTAGAAGTACTTCATGGGGCACTGTCAGAGTGTTCATGTTTTTTACACATAACAAGGGTGTGGCATATCTCAGGACTCCATTGACTTCTACTCTGGCTGTTTTGGCTTGCAGAAGGTCCATAGCCTCTTGATCTTGCTTAGACTTTTCACTTCTATGTGGTAAAATGTCAAGTTGCCACAGTTTTTCTACTTGATGGTAGATTTCAGATGAGGGGGAGACAGTAGAGGTGAATAGACAAGAGGTTGAATCACTAGTATGTGGAAGACCTTTAGGCCTGCAGTCAAGACAAGACTCAGCAGGGCCTCCAGGTGGTCCTAATCTCAGTGGTTGGTGTGGATTTACGAGTTTTCGGAATCAAATAGAGTCGCTGTGGCGGACCATTGGTCCATCCATCAATTAAGCAATCCTGTGTAATGCTAGTTGATGAGGAATTTGGAGGCTAAGTCAACACCTTGAACACTTAGTCATGTTCATCAAATCATTCCTGAACAATTTTTGCAGTGTGGCAGGGCGCATTATCCTGCTGAAAGAGGCCATTTCCATTGGGAATACCGTTGCCATGAAGGGGTATATGTGGTCTGTAACAATGTTTAGGTAGGTGGTATGTGCCAAAGTAACATTCACATGAATGCCAGGATCCAAAGTTTTCCAGCAGAACATTGCCCAGAGCATCTAACTGCCTCGGCCTTCTTGCCTTCTTCCCATAGCGTATCCTAGTGCCCACAGCCCCATACACAGCAAGCTGCGATGCACTGTGTTCTGACACCTTTCTATCATAGCCAGCATTAACTTTTTCAGCAATTTGTTGTCCTTCCATGGACCACTTTTGGTAGGTACTAACCCAGGGGTAGGCAACCTTTTTGACCCAAGGGCCAGATCAAGTTTTTGACACCAAGTGAAGGGCCACATACTATATGTGTGACAAATGAAACCTTTTTTTATGTATGGACATGCAGCCCCCCCCCCCCGCCCCTTTTTTTTTGTTTTGTTTGTAATTATATATTTGTAGAACATCTCAAACACACAGTTTCTTGCATCTCTACCCTTATGCAAATCACTGCATATAACATATGAAAACAGATGTGTAATAAACAGTTCTGAAAGAATTTTTTTTTCTAATATTACAATATGTTTCTGAGTGAAACATTTGGCATATTATTAAGGAACAATTCTCAATTAATATCCATTGTATGCCATAGTTACAATGATCAAAATCAAATAAAGTGCATTGCTAGATAACTATTACTACATATCCATCACCATGAAAATATGCCAAGGCAGCAGGGAATTACATATCACTGAGCCCAGTGACGTTGCTACACCCCCCCCCCCCCCCCCGAATATTCATTAGTCTCCCTTAAACAAATCAATATATCAACCAATATATTTTCCTTTTGATTTCTTTTTTTCCGTCAATGGTTCAATTCCATCGCATCTTAAACCTGTCCCTTTTTAAAATGTCATGTAAACGCTTTACTCCGACTGAAATCGGACTTGTAGCTCAACTACGTCCAGAATGTATATACTTTAATCGAGCCATTCTGTTGGTCAGCGAATGATCCACAAAAGACACAGTTTACTGATTAAACATTTTACATTGGTTTTATTAATTATGCTGACCACTGGCAAAGCTTTAACAGAAAACTGCAGGTGCAGGTGACTTGTTACCTGCAAACACACACACACACAAACACAAGGTTTTACATGCCATGGTAGGGGTGTATTGAAAGCAAGCGTTATAATTTAAAAGTGATAGGAATCGTTTAATGTCCTGTTGATGCTCCTTTACAACTCTATGCATTAGACTGTTTTTATTTGCATTTTAATCTCCGTATGACGTCTACAAATCTAACGTTTTGGTGCCTGTCAAGATGGCATTTAGCACTGTTCACGACTACCTTTTGAAATCATGACCAGTAATATTGTGAAAATTATATATGGTATTATTATTATTATTATTATTATAGCTAGCTAGGTAGAGATGACCCGCCCACTTTCACAAAAAAAGACCATTTGACAGACATTGAAAATGACCAATCACAGAGCTAGGCGTCAAGCACGCAGGATTATCTCATCAGCCAATCAGGCTACCAAGGGTACGATTCTGAAGCTTGTGGCCAGAAAAGTGTATGAAGTGTACCAGACTCTAAGTGTACCTGAGGCTGAGGATGAGACTGGGACTGGACATGCTCTGGATAAAAGTAAAGTAGTTCTGAATTGGTGTGCTGTATTTTGTTATTTTACCTGATGCCTCTATGACTCTGCCCAGAAGGGCGGGGCGTAATTTGAGCTCCATGTTCCACACATTTCTGTAGCGACACAGCACCTGAACACAGAGAAGGAAAGAAAGAAAAACACACCATTAATCACATGAATCAAATGTTCAGCAGAATAATTTGAGGTGGTCTCCACTCATACATTTTAGACAAGTAGTATGTGTGCAATTGTGCAAGTGGATTATGTTCCACATCAGTGAATCGATTGAGGTGCTGTCACATCTTTATTATAATTCATGACCAGTTTATGAGCTAGGGTGCAGGTGTTTGTTCCAGCCAATCAGGACCCAGGACTTGTGGTTTAGGGTACTAGCAGGATGGTGGATTTTATGTTCATAAAGAAATGATCACTATATACACTTCAAAAATCTATT
>NC_071255.1:3079236-3216736 GCF_023375685.1 Ictalurus furcatus | reverse complement strand
ATTGATCATTTTTAAGCAACAAAATGAACACACACAAATTGACAGTATTTATAAGTATACAGGCCAAAAATGTTTTAAGAAATGGCAAAATCGATCAAGTTTCATAAAAAGCATTATAAAATAAAAATTAAAATTAATTTACTAAAACATATCTTAAGAAACAGGCGCATGGTGGCTTAGTGGTTAGCACATTCGCCTCACACCTCCAGGGTCCGTAGTGTATGAATGGGTGTGTGAGAGTGTATGTGATTGTGCCCTGCAATGGATTGGCACCCTGTCCAGGGTGTACCCCGCCTTGTGCCCGATGCTTCCTGGGATAGGCTCCAGGTTCCCCGTGACCCTGAAAAGGAGTAAGCGGTAGAAGATGGATGGATATCTTAAGAAACATTACTACTAGTATTATTATTATTAGTTGGATCTGTGACATCACTTTGGAAATCCCCCTGTCAAATATGTTGTTTGATGCTATATTTAGAAACTAAATGGTGTTTTTTTTTTTATGAGAGCGGTAACTGTACTGGGGTTATAACATGTCATTGTATATAAATGTAAGAAGTGTCGTACATTTACAGAATGAAGTAACACGTTACTTTGTTCAAATGAGGGAATGTATGTGTTACTACAGAACATTCAGCCCCCTACCTCTTAACACTTGGTTTCTGCTTTTGTTTAACATTTTTATTACACTGATTTAACTTCTGCTTTAAAGCATGTGGACAATCGGTTGTTTTGTTTTCAAAATATAATGTTAATATTTTTCAAAATCCTTCACACAATGTATAGCATACAACATATAGGCGGCAGGGGGGTTGGGAATACAGAAAATAAAAGTTGGCCTTTTAATCCAACTAAACGAAGAAATAATTGACCGATTAATCGATTATATAAATAACCTTTAGTTGCAGCCCTCAACATTATTATTGCACTGAAAAATACTTAACAATAATAATAACAACAACAACAATAAAAATTTTATTTCGGGGTACAATTAGTAATAGTACTATAACAATAGTAATATAAAAGTGAAGGAAGTCAGAAACGTTAGACCTTGTGGCTTTCATTTTGCCGGAAAACTGCAGGAAGTCCTCAGTTTTTTAAAATTCACTTCTCATTGCCCATGAGGTGAAATGCTGTAAACCTCTGCCCACAAAAATGTTTCTGAGTGCAACACAGTCAGACGGGTTCACCGTCTCATACAGCAACGAGCAAAAATAACATCTATATCTTCTTTACGATGTCGGTCCGGTTGGATATTTAAAACCTTTGAAACGTGAATTTAAGACATTTTAATACTAATTAAGGCTTTATTTTTACATTAAGGAATGTAAGACATATTAAGGACCCACAGACACCCTGCGATTATAACCTGAAACACCCAGCGCGCCTAACATCCCATAATGCACTGCGGAATGCGTTCGGCAGTTCGGAGTGTCACTTCTCGCGCTCCTCCCTCGTCCTCTCCTTCTTCCCTCCCCCTATCAGTCGTCCGGCGGCGATACAGATGAAGGCCATGACATGGATCAGGAAGTAAATAGAGCTCCAGTAGTGCAGCGTGTCGCTGGCATTCAGCAGGACGTAGCTCATGCATATGTAGTCGTACGTGCGCATCTTCAGGAACCAGTGCACCCAGTCGAACATTTTCTGTCCCTCAGCGCCGAGACGCGCGCGCACAGACGACTCCATCGACAACTCTGCAGCGATACATACCGGGATGGTGAGGAAGGACAGGTAATAACCTGCGTCCAGACCGTGCCAGAATGCGCTCACCAACATCGTCCATCCCGCTCTGGAGAGAGAGAGAGAGAGAGAGAGAAAATTCATCATTATTAAAACTTCATACACACACACATGGCTCCTCTACAGTCACCTGAGACAGAAAGAGAATGGTAGAAAAGAGAAAGAAAGTGTGAGAGACGAAGGTAGAGAGAAAGAGAGAACCCTATTATCTTTTTAATAAAATTGCAAGTGTGTGTGTTACCTCAGGGTGTAGGCTCTGAAAGGTGCGTTGCTGTAGATGTACTGATGAAGCCACCACTGCACCGTCATGTTCCAGTAGCGCATAGCTTGTCGCACTTTCACACAGAAGTCTGTGTTGTAGCAGTCAATGTTCTGGATGGTTCTGAAGTCATACTCGACCAGAGCACCGGGCTCGGGGCTAAACACACACATCAATGTTTATGTTACTCTACTTGTTTCACTTCTCATATAGACACTAATAAATGAACAGTATTGGGAATATGGCCATTGGAACAGAAGCGGTGCATGCTGGGAAATGTAGCTGGCTACTTTAGGACACAGACCTGTACTGCACTGTAGGTCCACATCCTGGTTTTGACTCCGACCCCTTTGGGTAGCACCCGAGTCCCGCGGTGATGCAGCCGGCCTCGGCTCCATGCCACGCAAAGTAGAACTTCATGCGGAACGCGAAGCACACCGCCACCATGTAGAAAAACCTGCGACGTTTATTATACAGGTCGCGTTATACACGGCTACGCACTAGCTCCAAACATCGTCAGCCTCGCAGTTAGCACATCACATCAAAAGCTTCAGTTAAAAGGAGAAGAAGAAAAACGCACCTGAAGAAGAAATTGTGGTCCAGGAAGTCGTCGGTGCGAACGTAGGAAACTGGGAACAGGAAATCAACACCCAGGGCGAGAGCGGCATAAACAGGAACCATCTTCAACTTGCTCAGGCACGGCACTTTACACGGCAGCGAAAGAGGATCGGTCTGTTCAAGCCAGTCCACATACGTCTGATAACGGAAGAAAGTCCCTGAGAGAGAGAGAGAGAGAGAGAGATGGAACGCCAATGGAATGCCTTTTCAGTCACCATGGAAACCTATTTACATCACAATGCAACCGCATGAGAAACATTTTGAGAAGGTTTTGTTACAGCGTTACAACACAAACAAAATTACCAATCATGAGCCCAACGTAGCAGTAGCTGTAGGAGATGATGTCATAGAGGGAGGGCTCGTGAGAGAGCCGGCCAATAACGGGCGACTTGGAGAACGAGCTCACTTCCTTTTCCTTCTCAAAGTGATAGCTCCGAACCTCATACGCCAAACTGACCATCTGTTACACACGACACAGTACACATGCATGTTTCGCTTCTTCACTTTCGCACATGCGCTTATGATTACAGTACGCACATGCTCAGTACAACGGCGTGAGAATCTCGTGAGTCGGCGTTCCCGCTGACCTTCAGGGTGAGGAGAAGCTGGATGATGTTAGGGAACAGTTCCGGAGGCGGAAGTCCGATCCACGTGCCTGTACGGAAGAAGAAAAGATAAAGGAACGTCCATCCGAGAGAAAGAGGCGGAGCTTTCCTACAAAGAAATCAACAATATTTAAAATAGACAATGAATATTAAACATTAGAATGCAATACGTAAGGAATAAAACACTTCCAATTACAATTTTTATTTAGTAAAAAACAGCACGTTGCACGTATATGGAGGACCAAACCTGCAGAAATTAAAAATAAATAAATTTTATCCTAAATTTAATTTTGTATTACTTTTATCCTTCATTCATTATTTTCTGTATTTATTTATTTTTATTCTTTTAGTTATTTTTAATATGTATTTATTTATGCGTTCATTTATTGTTATATTTATTTATTTATTCCCGCATGTATTTTATTTCCATATTTATACATTTATTTATTTTTACTCTCCCGTGTGCAATATGGAAAAGAGGGAAGTGTGTCCCTGCATAGCTCCAGTACATCATTGGTTGAGAGCTCACGTATAAGTGTCAGGTCCAAGAGAATAAATCACAAACTCGTTATTAACCACACGACACAGACCCAAACGAACACTAATGCATCTGAAAGATAAAAAGGCTATAAGGCTACTAGGAGCTGGATAGCTCTTTCATACACACCAAACAACTTTGCAAAGTTTCCAGCAGTTTGACCCTGTATGACCCTAACTAACACTCAAAGTAACTTGTAGGTCTGCGAGTCACTGGTTTTTAAACAAACTCCACTCACAGAACGGGTGAAGCATTAAAGAGCACTTCTCCATTCTGATGTGTATCTTACAGCAGGTATCAGATGAACATCATGGAGTGCGGCGATTGTTTACCTCGAAAAATAGTTTGAGTGTAAATGAGTGTATTTTCAGTTAGTACCTTCCATTTGCTACTTATACTTACATTACCTCAAGTGACATAATTAGCCAATGTCAGCTAGCTTAGTCAGTCATGACTCAAAGCTCTAAATTTGTTTCCTGACAACGGTGAACATCAATATTCTTGCAAAAAATTATACGACTACAGTTTAGCGTTGACGTGCTAATTAACTGCCATTTTGAGTTGATATCTCGCACGAAAAACACTATACACTACAGGAAAAAAATATTTTTGTGATTCTTGCGGCCAAAAAAGCTCGATTTTGCATTAATTTGTGTGATCACAAAAATCGTGAAATCCTGTAGGCACTGATTATAACACAAGGACCTATCCTGTGGATATACAGCATCAAGTCTGAATAACTGGGGACCCTGATGTCAACGTTAACCTCAACACAATTCCTTTCCTTCCAATTTAAAAGGGGGGGCTAAGGTTGTGTTAAAAAATCTGGACACACACACACACAAACACACACTCTCTCTCACCTCCAGTTGACTCGGATGAGCAGCCACGTTCCCAGAATGGTGCACAGCGAGTGTAAAGTGTGTATCCCGCACGTGCCGATGGTCATGAGGAGACCCAAACTCAACGCTGCCCCCTTCTTCACTTGAGGACCTGTTACACAATGCAACACACACAATAATAATGATCTCATCCTGCGAGGAGTCGACAAAAAAGAATAAAGTTTTGAAATAGGACACCACTTTTAAGACATTCTGTTAACGTTCGTTAGACAGACTTACGTAGAATACCAGAACAGTGTTTCTGCATCAGAGAAGTTTCCTACGTAGAACCCCTTTAGAAAGCTAAGAACCTTAATTAGCTCTCGGCTGAGAGTCAGGACTTACTGAGGTAGCGGAACAGGACCCCCACAGGTATGTATATGGAGAAGAACCCCATGAACAACAGCTCCTCTGGAGACATTTCTCTGTTCACAATAAAAAGGGAGAAATAATCCTGTGAGTAATGCCTTAGAAACAGCAGAGTCCCTACTGAGAACACGAACATGAATTCTAAAATATGAGAGACAAAATGGCCAACGTTCTACTGAGAACACGAACATGAATTCCAATGTATGAGAGCCAAAATGGCCGACGTTCTACTGAGAACACGAACTAGACAAGAATTTGTGAATGAGAATAAAACAGACGTTTTAGATGGAACCTTAAACACTCAGAGGCTCTAGTTATTTTTCGACATCGCTGTGGTTACGCTGCATTTACACGCGGTGGATGTAAAACACAGGATGTTTGTGATATAATGTTCGCATGCAACCACAGATATGAGAGAGAAGAAGCTCAGATCAGACCAGATCAGATGTGGAGTTAAAGAAAAACGGATCTCTGATAGGCAAATGACGGAAGAGTCTCGTTTCAGAGACGACTCACTCTGGCTTTAATTTACGATTTATGATCTTCACACCTGTTTGTTCAAATTCAAAACAAGCTGGTCAGTTTATATACAATATATCGTATATAATATAATATAATAATCGATATGTTTTAGAGAGTATCATGGACATCATTAGGACTGTGATAACACTGACATTAACTCCACTGTTAATCTAATCGTGTGTTATTTCTGCCCCAAATCTTTCAATCCTTTTCCAGGTTACATAACTTACATTTTATAAACAACAAACACGTAGAAATAAAAACATTTCAAAACAGTTTAAACCGTGACGAATATCATCAATCAGATAACTGATATATTCTCCATTAACGTCAGAAGATTACAGATTTCAATAATTAATGATGTTTTTTACAGGCTCGGTGGCATCGTACAGCCTCCTGCGATATCTATTACAATTTAAATATTTATACAATAATTATTATAATGACTGAAACGTATACAAGTCTAGTGTCTGTATGAAGACATTTTGTCATCTGGTTGTTTTTTTTTCAGGATACAGACAATATTTCATCAACATTTAAATCTGTTTTAATTATCATTATATTCATTCTGTTTATTATATTTATTTATATTAGATTTTTTTTAGGTGTTTACATGTAAATGTCCATGTCACATTATTCACACAATACATATCAACAAATTAATAGTTTACAGCTGAGCAATTTTAGATTCTTTTATAATCACAACTATTTATTATTCTAAAGATATTTAAGTTCAAAGTCCAACATTTTTGCAACATGTTTAAGAGACCTGTCCACTACTGACATGCTAGCAGGACTTAGCACAGAATAACAACCTGAACACAACAGGACGCTTAGAATAACATTTTAAAGCTGATACTCTTATTTTATTAAAGTCTAAACTGAAATAGTTTTATTAATACATACAACGGCAGGTATTAGTATGTTCGTGTTCTTCTTCTTGTTGTTGTTTTTAATGGCGGTTGGCAAACCACTAAAGGTGCATTACCGCCACCTACTGGACTGGAGTGTGGGCGGTAGATTGGCGGGGGGGGGGGGGAATAAATAAATATATAAATAATAATAATAATAATAATAATTATTATTATTATTATTATAGCAATAATAATAATACTTTTTAAAAAAAGAAAAAGAAAAAAGTATAATAATAGGAATAATAATAATACTAAAATTAAATAGAAAAAAAACCACTCATAATAATAATACCAAAACAATACTGCATAAATAAAAGAAAATAAAGAGATAAATAGCTATATACTAGTTATTCGTACTATAGATTACTAAATTCTCTCACTTATACCAGTACTTTTTAAATAGTTCATTAGGAGGCGGTGCATTTCCCCAGATGTTTTCCCCAGCAAGTTCTCTAGTGTCATGTTTTGTTTTCCAATCTGCATCTCTAGCTCAGCTCTTTCCTCCTCATACCTTTTGCAGTCTAACAGAATGTGTTTCACTGTCTCTTGTGTACTGCAGTGTGTGCAGAGTCCAGTGGGGGTGTTTTCCTATTCTGTTTAATGCTAGATTTGATCCAGCATGACCTATTCTAAGATGCATAATTATCATCTCTTCCTTTGGGTTTCTGGCCTGCCTCACACTCATGCTTACTTGTTTTTGTATGGTATATATGTGTTGTCCGGTGTCAGCTGTGTCCCAGTATTCCTGCCATGTTTTATGCGCGTGTCCCTTTATAAGGGTTTTGATCTCTGCTCTACTTAATGGTACTTGTATATCAACTGTTTCATGTTTTATAGATCTTTTTGCCAGTACATCCACAATTTCATTCCCTTCTACCCCTACATGTGCAGGAACCCAGAAGAAGGAAACACTCAGCCCCTTAGCATGAAGTATGAGAAGCAGATAAAGTATTTGGTAGACAATGTCTTGTCTGCATGATGTTGTCCCAGACTGTATGCTTGATAGTGCTGATAGACTGTCAGAAGCTATAGCGACATCTTGGTTCTGATGACTTTTTTCCAACCACTGCAGTGCCAATAGGACTCCTAACAATTCTACAGTGTACACTGATAAATAATCAGTCGTCCTTTTTTTGACTGCTACTTTGACCGAGGAATGAAAAAAGCTGCACCGGTGCGGCCAGTCTCAGGCTGTTTTGACCCATCTGTATATATGAGTAATTTATCCTGATATTGGTCCATATAGTTTTGAATTATTAACCCTTGTGGTGCTATTTTTGAATTCTCTTTTAATATTTGTTGTAATGTTGTATCTACAGATGGTTTTATGAATCTCCAGGGTGGTACAGTTGGTATCGCCACAATGGGGCTTACTTGTAGCTGACTAAGCCCTGCATTTTGTGCCTTTGCATTTCCTAACCATCCAAAGCTATTAAAGTTAGTCCTACAAAACTCTTCATTCTTCTAAGATGGCTTTCATGGGGTGCACCCTGCTATGCCCTTGTAGATTTACCCAATATGCCAGCATGCTCTTAACCCTCCTGATACACAGCGGCATCTCTCCTGTCTCCACCTGTAATGCAGTCACTGGTGATGATTTAAATAGTACATATGCGAAGTGCTTGTGCCTGTTCCACATCAAGCTTTTTAAGATTTGATTGTGATGCCGACATATATGCTAGGCAGCCATAATCAAAGGTGGCCCTCATAAGAGACTGATATATATTTATGAGCGATGCCTTACTTGCTCCCCAGTCTTGCCCTGACAGACACCTCAGAACATTACTAATCTTTTTACATTTGTTTTTAATTTTATCAATATGCAGACCCCAGGTCAGCTTCTCATCAAATCAAAAAACATTCCTAAAAATCTCATAGCCTTGACCTATTCAAGATCTAGCCCATATAATTTAAGTGGTACTGTTTTATGACGTTTAGAGAAACATATACCTTGTGATTTTGAAATTGATAGTTTAAATCCCCATTCATTTGCCCACTGTTCTACTTTCCCTATTGCATGTTGCATTTTCTTTCTTAAATATTCTATATTCCGACCCCTAACCCAGAGTGCCCCATCATCCGCATAAAGTGACTTTCCTATATTTCCTCCGATCTGATCAAATATGTCATTGATCATAATATTAAACAGTATTGGGCTACATACACTGCCTTGTGGGGTACCATGTTCCACTGCATACCTATTTGAGTACTCTGCACCTACTCTAACTTCTATTGCTCTTCTGTTCAGGAAGTCTAATACCCAATTATACATCTTACCATTTATTCCTAATTTGTCAAGTTTAATTAGAAGTCCATCCTTCCAAAGCATATCATACGCTTTTTCAACATCAAAAAATACAGCAATTACACTTTCTTTGTTAGTTTGAGCTTTCCTAATTTCTGACTCTAGGCATAATATAGAATCCATTGTCCCCCGCCCTTTATGAAATCCTGACTGATACGGTGAAAGAAGCCCTTTACTTTCTAGTTATCTAGTCTATCTGTTACCATCCTCTCCATAGTTTTGCCTAGCTGTGACATTAATGCTATGGGTCTATAGCTTGCTGGATCTGACAGGTCTTTTCCAGGTTTGAGTATTGGAACTATAACTGCCTGTTTCCATGTTAGTGGGTTTTCTCCTGTATTCCATACCATATTTAACAGTCTTAATACCATATCAAGTGTGGTGTCTCTCATGTGATCTAACATGCTATAGCATATACCATCTTTCCCTGGTGCCGTTTGCCGTGCATTTGATGTGGCCCTTTTTAATTCAAATAGAGTAAATGGGAAGTCCAACTCTCCCCCTGATGTAGTCCTTCTTTCCACTATCCCTGGGTTTTGGGCAAGTGTCTGATCTCTTCACTGCTTAGCTGTTGAGGATAGTTTTTCAGTACTGTGGATCTTCACAAAAGTTTTTACCAAAAGTTCTGCTTTTTCTGCATTGCTGATCGCATTTATATTATTGCTACTTAACACTGGTATTTCCACACTGTTTCTTATTCCGCTCATTTTCCTAATTGTTCTCCATATGTCTGATAGCTGGGTTTCTCTTCCAATTTTATTGCAGAATTGTCTCCAATACCCACGTTTGGCTGATCTAATTATTTTCCTAACTACTGCTTGTGCACTTTTATAGTTAATCAAAGTTACCAGTGTATGGTGAGCCTTGAGTTGCCCAAAAGCTTTATTTCTCTTTTTAATTACTATACTACAGCTCTCATTCCACCATGGCACGTTCTTTCTTCGTTCACATCTTGTCTTTTTAGGAATTGTTTCTTCAGCTGTTTGTATAATTGCTGTAGTCACTTTCCTGTTCATTTCTTCTACATCTGTAATATCCCTATTCACTAATTCCACACATTTTATTTCACTTAGCAATTGGTACATCTGCCAATCAGCTTTATCTAACCTCCACCTTGGTATTCTCACTTCGCTATCCTGGTGTATCTCTACTCCTATCCTGGTTATTATAGGATAGTGATCACTACCTACTGTCGACTGGTCTAAAACCTCCCATGTGCTGATTCCTGCCATTTCAGTTGACATTATCGTCAGATCAATAGCACTTTCTGTGTTATGTGAACTACTATACCGTGTGCCCTTTCCGTCATTAACACGTTTCGTGTTCTTCTTCGTCTTCTTTTTGGTTTTATAGCGGGTTGTGAATCAATTTAAGAGGTGCATATAACGCCACCTACTGTTGTGGAGTGTGAAGAAAATTAAATCCATATTTCTCCCATATTCCTTATATCCGATATACCAAATATTACGTGTTATCTACTTTCAGTTACTATCTCTTCCTACACTTCTGCTCACTTAAAAATTGGGTGGTGTGATACCCAGTTGTTGGTGCCGTGTTCTAAGGTGTTTAACACATCTAGATGTAAATATCAGAAAATGAGAGCTGAAATTATGATCTATGGTCTCATATTCAACTTTCTATCGCAAACCCAAATGTCTTCGGCATAATAGCAAAAACAAAAGAATTGGCCTTGCTGTTCCAATACTTTTGGAGGGGGCTGTGCAGTTGTAGGAAGTGATGGCTCGGATGAGGAGGTGAAAGCCGTTCACTAGGAAACGAGGATATAAATATCTTTTAAAATCAGTGATTATTATTATGTATTATTATTATTTTATTATTATTACCTATTCGACAGTCACTTCGTGCTTTAGCTAGCCCTCACGCGCTAGGCGGGGAAACGAACCAGCCAATCAGAGCTCGAGTTTATCGAACCGTCACGTCGACCAATGGGCGCGTGCGGTTAACCTGGTAACAGGAAGTGATTCACTCACTCTGTGCCTCTAGTGTAGACCGGTAGACGTTTATACCTGTCGTTGTAAGTATTAATAAAACTATTTCAGTTTAGATTTTAGTAAAATAAGAGTACCAGCTTTTAAGTGCTATTTTAAGCGTCCTGTTGTGTTCAGGTTGTTATTCTGTGCTAAGTCCTGCTAGCATGTCAGTAGTGGACAGGTCTCTTAAACATGTTGCAAAAATGTTGGACTTTGAACTTAAATATCTTTAGAATAATAAATAGTTGTGATTATAAAAGAATCTAAAATTGCTCAGCTGTAAACTATTAATTTGTTGATGTGTATTGTGTGAATAATGTGACATGGACATTTACATGTAAACACCTAAAACAAATCAAATATAAATAAATATAATACACAGAATGAATATAATGATAATTAAAACAGGTTTAAATGTTGATAAAATAAATTGTCTGTATCCTGAACAAAAAAAAAACAGATACAGACACTAGACTTGTATACGTTTCAGTCATAATAATTATTGTATAAATATTTAAATTGTAATAGATATCACAGGAGGCTATACGATGCCACAGAGCCTGTAAAAAACATCATTAATTATTGAAATCTGTAATCTTCTGACATTAATGGTGAATATATCAGTTATCCGATTGATGATATTCGTCACAGTTTAAACTGTTTTGAAATGTTTTTATTTCTACGTGTTCGTTGTTTATAAAATGTAAGTTATGTAACCTGGAAAAAGATTGAAAGATTTGGGGCAGAAATAACACACGATTAGATTAACAGTGGAGTTAATGTCAGTGTTATCACAGTCCTAATGATGTCCGTGATACTCTCTAAAACATATCGATTATTATATTATATTATATACGATATATTGTATATAAACTGACCAGCTTGTTTTGAATTTGAACAAACAGGTGTGAAGATCATAAATCGTAAATTAAAGCCAGAGTGAGTCGTCTCTGAAACGAGACTCTTCCGTCATTTGCCTATCAGAGATCCGTTTTTCTTTAACTCCACATCTGATCTGGTCTGATCTGAGCTTCTTCTCTCTCATATCTGTGGTTGCATGCGAACATTATATCACAAACATCCTGTGTTTTACATCCACCGCGTGTAAATGCAGCGTAACCACAGCGATGTCGAAAAATAACTAGAGCCTCTGAGTGTTTAAGGTTCCATCTAAAACGTCTGTTTTATTCTCATTCACAAATTCATGTCTAGTTCGTGTTCTCAGTAGAACGTCGGCCATTTTGTCTCTCATATTTTAGAATTCATGTTTGTGTTCTCAGTAGGGCCTCTGCTGTTTCTAAGGCATTACTCACAGGATTATTTCTTCCTTTTACTGTGAACAGAGAAATGTCTCCAGATGAGCTGGTGTACCTGGGAATCCTCGCCGCATCCATACCTGTGGGGGTCCTGTTCCGCTACCTCAGTAAGTCTAACGAACATTAATACACTGTCTTAAAAGCGGTGTCCTATTTCAAAACTTTATTCTTTTTTTCGACTCCTCGCAGGATGAGATCATTATTATTGTGTGTGTTGCGTTGTGTAACAGGTCCTCAAGCGAAGAAGGGGGCAGCGTTGAGTTTGGGTCTCCTCATCACCATCGGCACGTGCGGGATACACACTTTACACTCGCTGTGCACCGTTCTGGGAACGTGGCTGATCATCCGAGTCAACTGGAGGTGAGAGTGTGTGTGTGTGTGTGTGTCCAGATTTTTTAACACAACTTTAGCCCCGCCCACTAAAATGTAGACTTTAGTGTTAGCATTGACATCAGAGTCCCCAGTTATTCAGACTTGATGCTGTATATACAGGATAGGTCCTTGTATTTCTGCAGTTGTAAAGATGATGTTTCATGCCTTTCGTCATGGCGTGGTTAGCTTTCAGCGATTTCATCATTAGACTTCCATGTTAAACTGCTTCCTGTTCCCTATATTTTTGTGGCTCTATGCAAATGACACATTTTAATATGACAAACCACAGCCTGCTGCTCTCGAAGAAGAACACCGTAACGAAAACATGCCTAATAATTATGAAGCGTATAATTATCTTTTATAAATATATATGGAAAATGATTTCTTAATTAATTATCAGTATTAATTACACATACATTTATTTGTTTGTTTATTCTTTATTTACGGAAACTTTTTTTTTTAAATAATCAATTTAAATACGAAAATAATGTATAATCAGTGTGTCCAGGATTACTCAGTATATGTATATGTGTGGACAACATGGCACCATTCGCTCCCATTGTGCGATTTCAAAGCCTTTTTTATTTTTTTTGGTTGAAAGGGAAGTCGCAGTTTTGCGAAAATTTGTAGGCGCAGTAGAGACAGCCAGTCAGACAGTGGCTCCGCCTCTCACCCGCCCATATTAGTACGTCGGGAGAGCATGTGCTGCGAGATATCAACTGAAGCGTAACTCAAAACGGCATTTAATTACTATGTCAAACGCTAAACTGTAGTCGTATAATTTTTCCTGCCATAAGATACATATCAGAATGGAGAAGTGCTCTTTTATGTTTCACCCGTTCTGTCAGTGGAGTTCATTTAAAATTGTAATTGGAAGTGTTTTATTCCTTACGTATTGCATTCTAATGTTTAATATTCATTGTCTATTTTAAATATTGTTGATTTCTTTGTAGGAAAGCTCCACCCCTTTCTCTCGGATGGACGTTCCTTTATCTTTTCTTCTTCCGTATGGTCATGTGGTTCGGACTTCCGGCTCCGCCGCCGTTCGCGAACGCCATCCAGCTTCTCCTCACCCTGAAGGTCAGCGGGAACCCCAGCTCACGAGATTCTCACACCGTTGTACTGAGCATGTGCGAAAGTGAAGAAACGAATCATGCATGTGTAATGTGTCGTGTGTAACAGTTGGTCAGTTTGGCGTACGAGGTTCAGAGCTATCACTTTGAGAAGAAAAAGGAAGTGAGCTCGTTCTCCAAGTCGCCCGTGATTGGCCGGCTCTCTCACGAGCCCTCCCTCTATGACATCCTCTCATACAGCTACTGCTACGTTGGGATCATGACGGGTAATTTTGTTTGTGAGCTTCCTACATGTTATCGCTGCGTGTTGTAACGCAGTAACATAACCTTCTCATAACCTTGCATTGTGGCGTAAATAGGTTTCCATGGTGACTGAAAAGGCATTCCATTGGCATCCATCTCTTTCTCTCTCTCTCTCTCGCTCTCTCTCTCTCTCTCTCTCTCTCAGGGCCGTTCTTCCGTTATCAGACGTATGTGGACTGGCTCGAACAGACCGATCCTCTCGCGCTGCCGTGTAAAGTGCCGTGCCTGAGCAAGTTAAAGCTGGTTCCTGTTTATGCCGCTCTCTTCATGGGTGTTAACTTCCTGTTCCCGTTGTCCTACGTTCGCACCAACGACTTCCTGGAGCACAACTTCTTCTTCAGGTGCATTCTTCTTCTAAATGAACAAGGATGAATGACTGAAGGCTGACGATGTTTGGAGCTAGCGCGTAGCCATGTATAACGCGACTTGTATAATAAACGTCGCAGGTTTTTCTACATGGTGGCGGTGTTCTTCGTGTTCCGCATGAGGTTCTACTCGGCGTGGTGCGGAGCCGAGGCCGGCTGCATCACCGCAGGACTCGGGTGCTACCCAAAGGGGGCGGAGTCTAAACCAGGAGGCGGACCTACAGTGCAGTACAGGTCTGTGTCCTAAAGTAGCCAGCTACATTTCCCAGCATGCACCGCTTCTGTTCCAATGGCCATATTCCCAATACTGTTCATTTATTAGTGTCTATATGAGAAGTGAAACAAATAGAGTAACATAAACATTGATGTGTGTGTGTGTGTGTGTGTGTGTGTGTGTGTGTGTGTGTGTGTGTGTTTAGCCCCGAGCCCGGTGCTCTGGTCGAGTATGACTTCAGAACCATCCAGAACATCGACTGCTACAACACAGACTTCTGTGTGAAAGTGCGACACGGTATGCGCTACTGGAACATGACAGTGCAGTGGTGGCTTCATCAGTACATCTACAGCAGCGCACCGTTCAGAGCCTACGCCCTGAGGTAACACACACACACACACCATGAAAAAAAGAATGAAATGAAATGATTGAGGGAAGGAAGAAAGGAAAGAAGGAAATGATGTAGGGAAGGAAGGATAGACGATGACGATGTTGGAGATGATGATGAAGGTAAGGAAGGAAAGATGATGATGATGGATGGAAGGAAGGAAAGATGATGATGATGATGATGATGGAGGGAAGGAAAGCGTGAAATGATAGAGGGATGGAAGGAAATGAGGGAAGGAAGGAATGATGATGAGGATGATGACGGTGGTGGTGGGAAGGAAAGAAAGGATGATGATGATGATGGAAGGAAAGAAGGAAATGGGGGAAGGAAAAACGATGATGGTGGTGGGAAGGAAGGAAGGAATGTATGATGATGATGATGGAGGGAAGGGAATGAGGGATGAAGGAAGGAAATGATGGAGAGAAGGAAAAGTAAGTGAACAATAGAAACAGGAATATCAAAATCAAAAAGAGGGAATGATGGTGGGATGAAGAACAAATGACAAAGGAAAAAATAAACGAGGGAAGAAAGAAAAAGACACAAACAAAAAGATAGTTTAGGGAAAGGAAAACGGAAAAACAAAGAAGCAAATGAAGAATTCTCACACACACACACACACACACGTGCACACATACAATTTTAATAAAAAATGATAAATTCTCTCTCTCTCTCTCTCCAGAGCGGGATGGACGATGTTGGTGAGCGCGTACTGGCACGGTCTGCACGCAGGTTATTACCTGTCCTTCCTCACCATCCCGGTGTGTATCGCTGCAGAGTTGTCGATGGAGTCGTCTGTGCGCGCGCGTCTCGGCGCTGAGGGACAGAAGGTGTTCGACTGGGTGCACTGGTTCCTGAAGATGCGCGCGTACGACTACATGTGCATGGGCTTCGTCCTGCTGAATGCCAGCGACACGCTGCACTACTGGAGCTCTATTTACTTCCTGATCCACGTCGTGGCCTTCATCTGTATCGCCGCCGGACGACTGATGGGAGGAGGGAAAAAGGAGAGGACGAGGGAGGAGCGTGAGAAGTGACGTTCTGTGGTCTGCAGTGCATTATCGGATTTCAGGCGTGCGCTGGGTATTTTGGGTTATTATTAGTGCACCTGCCATGTAAGAACTACAAATCCCAGTATGCACTGTTTCTGTGCCCCTGTTTTAGCCCCCTGTTTTAGCTCTCTTTTTACCACGCCCTCTACAGCTTCCTTTAAAATGCGCATCAGGAGCGCACACTCGCAGCCCGAACGCAGGAGGAGGAAGTGTGTAAGGATTTTCAGTCTGAGGGAACTGGTTACCCTTAGCAACGAGCACACCATCACTGATTTCCTCCAAACTGCATTCAGTCACATCAACTCACTAATGACACGGTAAAGTAATGAAAGAAAAGAACGGCTTAGGGAAAGAGAGAAAGACGGGAAGATGATCAAGAAAGAAATATAGGAAAGGAAAGAAGGAAATTCTGGAGAGAAGGAAAATGAAATGATGGAGGGAGGGAAAGAAATTAAGGAAATGGGGGAGGGAAAGAAAGAATGAAATGATGGAGGGGAAAAAAGGAAAGAATGAAGTTATGGAGAGAAGGAAAGAAAGAATGAAGTGATTGAGGGAAAGAAGGAATTGATTGAGGGAAGGAAGAAGATGATGGAGAGAAAGAAAGAAGGAAATGATGGAGAGAAGGAAGGAAAGAATGGCATTATGGAGGGAAGGAAAGAATGAAATGATGAGAAGGAAGGATGGAGAGAAGGAAAAGAAACGGATGACGGAGGAATATCAAAATCAAAAAGAGGGAATGATGGAGGGATGAAAAACAAATAAATGATGGAAGAAAGAAAAAGAGACTAACAAAAAAAGATGGTTTAGGGATTTAAGGAAAATGGAAAAACAAAGACGCAAATATAGAAGAATAAAAGCAAGCTGGATAGAGGGATGAAAGGGGGAAGATACACGTTTAAAAAAGGAAAGAACCCCACTTCACTTGGGCTGATGAAGTTTTGGGGGTGTGTTAAAGACAGAACTGAAACGGGTGGATGAACAGATTGTGATGTTTCTGTGCCGTGAATGTGCTAAAAGACGAAACGGTTGATGGACAGATGGAGGGAGGGAACAAAAAAGGACTTAAAAATGAATATAAAAGTTTCATGTGCCAGTAACCAGTGTATAATGACTTCATCTCCCAGCATGCACTGCACATAAATACTGTCTGTAGGACAGAGAGATTAGCGTTACAAAAAAGGAAGGTGTTTAAGAACTCCATATGCCACAATGCACTGCTTCTGTGAAGTCAAAGAAAAGAGGTTTAAAAAATTTCTCAATCGCCAATGTGAGAACACCGTTTCCCAGAATGCACTGCTTCGATGCCAATTCTCATGTTAAGGTTTACATTAGGAAAGGATGGAGCGTTATGTTAGCGAGTATGACGTGCCAAACCGAGACATAAGCAACGTTACATTAGAACTACATCTCCCAGCATGCACTGCTTCTGTACTAACTGCCATACACCCAGTATTATTCACAACATTCACCAACAGAGGTGATCTGAAGGGTGGTAGAAAGTCATAGTTGGTGTGTAAAGACTACATTTCCCATCATGCACTGCTTCTGCCTCAACCAGCTGACGCTCCACTGCCATGTGAACGTGATCGGAGGTTCTCAGGGGTCACGTGATAGACGACATGTAGCGCGATGGTACAAGAACCTGAGCGTTAAAGTGAGACAAGGTGTGCGTTAATTCCAGAAATGTTACAGAGGTTCATGGGAGTTAAAGTCCATCTTAGTTATGTAGTTTTTATATGGTGGATTTTTTTTGTTGTTGTTTTTGGATACCAACATTCTGTTTATTTCTGTTTGTCACTTTCCTTCACTGGAACATTCTCTACGGCGTCCATTTCCTGTCGCGAGTAATACTGCGTGAACACAGCGACAAAATTGCGAATTTTACGAACGGAAATTTACGAAAATTTAGTTTGTAAATCTGTGTTTTGCTTTTCATGTGGCTTCAGTAGGATCTTCGCTAGAAACACATTCGTTACGAACAAGATTGTAGCTGCACCGTAGATCCTTACGGATTTCCAGTCATTCCGCACACACGAACGCCGCATCGTGGACGTGCAGTTACTTCTCACAGGAAAAAGCCTCGTACTTCTCACTCACTCCATCACACTGAACGTGAATGTATATTTTGTGTATATTTTTAAGTATTTTACATGAGAAAAGTGTTTCCCTGTTCTGCCATGAGACTAAATAGTCATGTGTTGATATTAAAATTCCAAGTTGAAATGAACCTGCGTCTTAAGTTGCTACTGCTGTTCGCTAATAACCAAGCTAGCTAAGCTTTTTAGCGATGGATGATTAGCGACTCCAACAAGCCAGCAATGTGCCGCTAGTCAGCTAGCTATATCTAACGCCTTATTTTATGAAGTTGTTAACTAGCTAGCTGTTATGGGTTAGCCAAGAACCCTAGCTAGCTTGTTTAGTAGCAGGCTACAGTCCACTGTGGACGTGTCCCAAACCACACGCACTATACATTATGTACTGTAGACCGAATAAACACTGTGGATGTGTCCCAAACCACATGCACTATATACTGTAGACCACACTGTGGACATGTCCCAAACCACACGCACTATACATTATATATTCTAGGCCACATAAAGACTGTGGATGTGTCCCAAACCACACGCACTATACACTATATATTCTAGGCCACATAAACACTGTGGACGTGTCCCAAACCACACACACCGTTCACTATATACTGCAGGCCACATAAACACCATCATTCCACTGTGGACGTGTCCCAAACCACAGTAAACAAGAGTGCATTGTTTGGGCACTAGCCCATAGCAGGGCATTGTGGGATTTCAGTCATTCTGTTCTGACTGCGTATGAGAGTAGTGCACTATGGTAGTGAGCATTATGTGGTTTAGAACATGGATAATGATAATTATTTATAGCTAGTTATATTATTTATAGGAAAACATGTCATTATGCTGTGTGTGTGTGGTCACACTTTATGACCGCTCTCAGCAGGAAGCTTGAATTTCCTGGAAGAGACAGTAAATGTTTAACACACACACACACACACACACACACACACACACACACACACACTCTTGTATCAGTCCAGATAAATTCTAACTACATGCACACCTCGATCTGCCCTGATCTCCATGGTAACCGGCAGCCATTAACACACAGTAGCTGCTGCTTATGTCTTTAGCGTGATGATGTTGTAATGATATTAGCACAGCACTCGAGAGTAAATGAGCTCCTTTACTTTATTATATAATATTTTTGTATTATTTAATGCCGTAATAATCGCTAACTACCAAACTAGCAAGCTAGTTCAGTGGCCATCCCTCAGTCTTATGCTATCTAGCTATAAGGGTCATAAGACTACTGAATAAACGCTGTATTTAACAAAGCTAACTAGCATAATACTGAGGAATAGTCTTGAACTAGCTAGCTATTTTTTATTATTATTATTATTTAGCTAATATAGCTAAATACCAGAGTAGCTTGTGTAATGCTAGTTAGCTTGTTACATTCAGTGCTATGCCTACGGTATGTGATAGTTAATAAATGTTAGCCTACTTCTATTAACAGCACGTTTGCTCAAATTGCATTCTGGGTAATACACTTACCAATTCACTAGTTAGTGCCGTTACATTGGCTGTTTTATGGTTTGGGACACGTCTACAGTGGACTGACGGTGTTTAAGTGGCCTAGAGTGTATAGTGAATAATGAGTGTGGTTTGGGACACGTCCACAGTGGACTGACGGTGTTTGTGGCCTAGAGTGTAAAGTGAATAATGAGTGTGGTTTGGGACACGTCTACAGTGGACTGACAGTGTTAAAGTGGCCTAGAGTGTACAGTGAATAATGAGTGTGGTTTGGGACACGTCCACAGTGGAATGACGGTGTTTAAGTGGCCTAGAGTGTACAGTGTATAATGAGTGTGGTTTGGGACACGTCCACAGTGGACTGACGGTGTTTAAGTGGCCTAGAGTGTACAATGAATAATGAGTGTGGTTTGGAACACGTCTACAGTGGACTGACGGTGTTTAAGTGGCCTAGAGTGTATAATGAATAATGAGTGTGGTTTGGGACATGTCCACAGTGGACTGACGGTGTTTAAGTGGCCTAGAGTGTACAGTGAATAATGAGTGTGGTTTGGGACACGTCTACAGTGGATTGACGGTGTTTAAGTGGCCTAGAGTGTACATTGAATAATGAGTGTGATTTGGGACACGTCCACAGTGAACTGACGGTGTTTAAGTGGCCTAGAGTGTATAGTGAATAATGAGTGTGGTTTGGGACACGTCCACAGTGGACTGACGGTGTTTAAGTGGCCTAGAGTGTATAGTGAATAATGAGTGTGCTTTGGGACACATCCACAGTGGACTGACGGTGTTTACAGTGAGGGAAAGAAGTATTTGATCCCCTGCTGATTTTGTACATTTGCCCACTGATAAAGAAATGATCAGTCTATAATTTTAATGGTAGGTTTATTTGAACAGTGAGAGACAGAATAACAACAAGAAAATCCAGAAAAACGCATGTCAAAAATGTTATAAATTGATTTGCATTTTAATGAGGGAAATAAGTATTTGACCCCCTCTCAATCAGAAAGATTTCTGGCTCCCAGGTGTCTTTTATACAGATAACAAGCTGAGATTAGGAGCACACTCTTAAAGGGAGTGCTCCTAATCTCAGCTCGTTACCTGTATAAAAGACACCTGTCCACAGAAGCAATCAATCAATCATATTCCAAACTCTCCACCATGGCCAAGACCAAAGAGCTCTCCAAGGATGTCAGGGACAAGATTATAGACCTACACAAGTCTGGAATGGGCTACAAGACCATTGCCAAGCAGCTTGGTGAGAAGGTGACAACAGTTGGTGCGATTATTCGCAAATGGAAGAAACACAAAAGAACTGTCAATCTCCCTCGGCCTGGGGCTCCATGCAAGATCTCACCTCGTGGAGTTGCAATGATCATGAGAACAGTGAGGAATCAGCCCAGAACTACACAGGAGGATCTTGTCAATGATCTCAAGGCAGCTGGGACCATAGTCACCAAGAAAACAATTGGTAACACACCACGCCGTGAAGGAATGAAATCCTGCAGCGCCCGCAAGGTCCCCCTGCTCAAGAAATCACATATACATGCCCGTCTGAAGTTTGCCAATGAACATCTAAATAATTCAGAGGACAACTGGGTGAAAGTGTTGTGGTCAGATGAGACCAAAATGGAGCTCTTTGGCATCAACTCAACTCGCCGTGTTTGGAGGAGGAGGAATGCTGCCTATGACCCCAAGAACACCATCCCCACCGTCAAACCTGGAGGTGGAAACATGCTTTGGGGGTGTTTTTCTGCTAAGGGGACAGGACAACTTCACCGCATCAAAGGGACGATGGACGGGGCCATGTACCGTCAAATCTTGGGTGAGAACCTCCTTCCCTCAGCCAGGGCATTGAAAATGGGTCGTGGATGGGTATTCCAGCATGACAATGACCCAAAACACACGGCCAAGGCAACAAAGGAGTGGCTCAAGAAGAAGCACATTAAGGTCCTAGAGTGGCCTAGCCAGTCTCCAGACCTTAATCCCATAGAAAATCTGTGGAGGGAGCTGAAGGTTCGAGTTGCCAAACGTCAGCCTCGAAACCTTAATGACTTGGAGAAGATCTGCAAAGAGGAGTGGGACAAAATCCCTCCTGAGATGTGTGCAAACCTGGTGGCCAACTACAAGAAATGTCTGACCTCTGTGATTGCCAACAAGGGTTTTGCCACCAAGTACTAAGTCATGTTTTGCAGAGGGGTCAAATACATATTTCCCTCATTAAAATGCAAATCAATTTATAACATTTTTGACATGCGTTTTTCTGGATTTTCTTGTTGTTATTCTGTCTCTCACTGTTCAAATAAATCTACCATTAAAATTATAGACTGATCATTTCTTTGTCAGTGGGCAAACGTACAAAATCAGCAGGGGATCAAATACTTTTTTCCCTCACTGTAAGTGGCCTAGAGTGTATAGTAAATAATGAGTGTGGTTTGGGACACGTCCACAGTGGACTGACAGTGTTTATTTGTTCTACAATAAATAGTGAATAGTGTGTGTGGGGTTTGGGACTCGTCCATAGTGGACTAACAACGTTTATGTGTCCTACAGTATTGTGAATATTAGTGGTTTGTGACAAATCCAGAGTCGAGTGTCCGCATTTATGTGACCTACAGTGTATAGTGAATAATGAGTATGGTTTGAAACGGAGCCTGGAAATAGCCATTGTTCTGCTAAGAACAGAAACAAATATTTAGGTTGAGGCCAAACCTGTTCAGTGGTTCATCCCCCTCGGATTAATTTGCAACTCTACCGCTAAACAAACACACACACACACACACACACACACACACATACTGACCTCACAATGGGAGATTAATGCACTCTCATACAAGGAAGTGTCTCTAAGACACTTTTATTTCAAGCTCAAAGTCCAGGCACGAGAAAATCCTGGATATACACACACTTACACACACATATGGGTTTTTTTGGCAGTAACTACAGACTTTACGTCATTTAGACTGATGAGTGTTTGAGTGCTTGGTGTTGGTATTTCATTACTCGAAGGTGGATCTAGTGCACTTCTAATGGAGCTGAGACAATTAAACACAGCAGGTAGGATTGTATCGTGTGTCATACATTAATATAAGCTTTGTTTGATTTTATTTATTTTTATTTCTTAAAGTACTAGTCTCTTTTAGTCAGAAAGCTGTGATTAAGTGAATCAGATGTACCCTATGTAGTGTCTTTCTGTTGGGAGGACATCTTAGAGAACTAAACCATAAATAGCATCTATGGCTTTTTTTAACCAACACTCAGAACCTTATTAAGGTTCTGTGTCTTATACATTTTCACAGGCTCAGAAGTAATCAGACAATTGATTGATAAGCGGTTTCATAGCCAGGTCCTGCCTGTTTCCTCATTATTTCATGACAAATTAAGGAAATAAAAGATCTGGAGTTGATTCCAAGTGTTGAATTTGTATTTGATAGCTGATAATTGGAAATCCAAATATATGGTTGGATACGGCTGGAAAAAAAAAAACAAAACAGACCTATCAGAGAGATAGCTGAAACTTTAGGAGTGGCCAAAATCAACAATTTGGTACATTCTTAAAAAGAAGGAACGCACTGGCGAGCTCAGCGACACGAGAAAGACCTGGAACACCATGGATAAACTGGATGACTGCAGAATTCTTTCCTTGATGAAGAGAAAAACCCCTTCACAACATCTAGCCAAGCCAAGAAAATGGCTGTAACTCCTATGGTTAAACGACTGCTTCATTTCAAAGCGGTTGTGATGATGTACAGAGGCAAAATCATGAAAATCGTACCACTGTCCAAATACTTATGGACCTAAGTGTATATGCTTCTGTTCAAAAGTTACTCACAGATTTCGCATTTTCCACGAAAACTCATACATATGTTCGTCAAATAAGCTGCTAAACGAATAGCGAATAGAGTCGAGACATGGACTATTGTTAGAAACGATGATTTATGCTTAAAATGACGAAGTAGTTGCTTTCGTCAAAGAATCCTCCATTTGCAGTAATTACAGCCTTGTGGAACTTTGGCATTCTAGCTGTTAGTTTGTTGAGGTAATCTGCAGAAATTTGACCCCATGCTTCCTGAAGCACCTCGTACAAGTTGGACTGGCCCGATGGGAACTTTTTTCCGTTGCGTGATTTCGCTGGCCAAGAAGCTGCTAGATGAGAACCTGCGAGGTCTCAAACTAGAGCCTCCGATGTGTATAGGATTTAGCATCCTGCACAGTCCACACGGTTGTTTTTCTCTCACCGTACCCATCATTTCCTTTCCCTGCCGTGTTCCCTGCTCCAGACTATAGCAGCGGCCTCTACGGCTCCCTTAGGGCACGCAAAGCTCCTTTCAGCGACGTGACCGAGGGTGCAGTGCAGATTGACTGGGCCTCACGTCCTGAGGTCGACGACGGAGAGGATGAAAATTCCAACAAAATGCAAAATCTCAGAGAGCTGCCGCTTCACATGGGACTGAAGAAAGCTATACGGTATAATATGTGTTTGATTTTTTTTATTAGTTATAAAATTATATCATGAAAAGTACATACCAATATAGCTGCCAGTCAGGCATCAGTCTCTCTCTCTCTCTCTCTCACTCTCTTTTTCTGTCTCTGTCTCTCAGGCAGGTGCAGCAGATGCGAATCCCCGTTGTGTCTAGTTGGGGTTCCTGGCGTTTCCGTCACTCCAAGTCCTTTCGGCATTTTCGTGAGGACCTGTCGAGCGTTTTATCTTTTGTCCAGCTCTGGAGGAGGCCCATGCACCAGATCGGAGGTAACAAAAAATCATATAGATTTATTCTGGGCTCAGAAGAACCAAGTGAAAGGAACTGGAAATTTTGGGTTTTTTTCCCTCAACAGGACATTTCGGAGGAGGCGTCCAGTCGTATTTCTTGTTCTTGAGGTTCCTTGTTGTTCTAAACTTCCTGTCCTTCCTGTTGATGGCCGGTTTCATGATCATCCCCAGCATCGTTTTCTACTCGGTCAACTCCAGCGGTCTTGCACTCGTTTCCGACATCAACCTTTCAAGTAAAAGCTGCTATTTATTTATTTGTTTGTTTATTTATTAATCCACTGAGTCCACTCAGTTTTGTTTCTTTCTATTCAATTTAAGAAACTTTATTTATACCATAAGCAGTAACTTTTGGTCCTGTCTCTGCCGCTGTACCATCATTGGTCCATTTCTGATTGGATTACTGTTTCATTTTTTTTTAACTCCTCATGAAGTCTTTATTGTGCATCTGCCTCGTTATGTCCAAACCTTAGTTTCCTGTGGCCTTGCCCCCGAACCCTGCTACGGATACAGACAATGGTTCCTGGTTAGCCAGGAAAAGCAGCGTGAAATTTAATAAGGATTAAATATCACACCGCTTTTACACAGCCAAACAGTTACACCAATGGTAAAGCATGGGGGTGGTAGAGTCATGTCAAGCGTTACCCTTGCTTCTCTGACTAACGCCTCCTCTTTACCTGACTGTTCTTTTTATAATCTGGAACTTACATTTCATTTAGTAGGCACGACTTACACAGCGACTTAGAATTGACCTCACAACCTTCAGATCAGGCACCACTGTCTGACTATGAACTGTTTACCAATGTGGATGGTGTGAGAGATCTCTGTTTTTGATGCAGGTGTGGAGGTTTGTCTGCGTTACGATGTTCAGCCGCAAGCTCTCACCGTTTACTACACCTACTTCCTGGATTTGCTCTCAGGAACGGTACAACAAACACACACACACACACACACACACACACACACATCCCATTCCAGATTTAGTTCTCGAGTATGTGTTTTGGTGCTCATGATATTTGACTCATTGAACTATGAACTCTAATAGTAATAAACCAGAGTATCCCACGGACATCACATGGCCGCTATTATCACTTTACGTAACAGGAATCAGTGGTGATAAGGATGACTTGAAATATTGTTAGTTACTTCATGATAAACACACCAGAGATTGGAAAGTAGTTCTGGCTCTGCAAATGGACGCTTCACATAAACGGATTAAAAAAGTGTGTAATTGTTGATACCGTGAAATTTCCTGTAAGACAATGTTTATTTAGCATTTCATGAAGGAGTCTCCAGTGTCAGAGCTTTCTAACAGCGTAGCATTCCTGTTCCTCGTCCTCTTCCAGGGCTTCATGGAGTACTCGTTCCTGTTCTATGGATTTTATAATAACACCAAGGTCACAAGCAACGGGTTTTCATACAACATTCCACTGGCGTACCTGCTCAGCGCTGCCTTCTACTTCCTGTTTTGCCTGTTATGCATCGTGGTTCGGTAATACCTTTGCTTACGTAGCATCTACATACATCTATCCAAGCGCTAAATGTATGCATACAATGAATGACAGCCTGTGATTGGTCAACAGGATGGGTGGAGTGGCGCGGCTTGTCATGGCGATGGATGGAGGACGCTTAGGAGGGTACAGTGTGCTTGTTTTTACAGGGTGGGATCACGGCCTCCAGGATGAACGAGCTGCCAGAGTAAAACACAACAACCTGCGCTATCGGCTACAGGTGAGCGCCACTTCCTGTTCGGTTAGACAAAACCGTAAAACGATTGCGCTGAACTCTCAAGATTATGAACATTTATGTATATGAATTTGATCTAAAAATCAAGCTATACGCACAAGGAGATGATCTTAATTCCATATATGGATTCAGTGACACGCCCACATTTTGGATACGCCTCCAATGCGATCATTTTCATCATGTCTTTGGCAGTCAAAATTTTCTGACGTTTCTCAATATGGCCCAGCCTGTTGCAGTTTGGTTAGTGGTTAATGCTAAGCGTTATTGATTACGTCATGTTTGTATACATGACTTAGGCGCTAGGTGCTAGCTAGCGAAATCATTAGTCTCGGTCAATAGCTAGATTATGCTCCCGTTGCCTAGCAACAGTATTGTCATGAGTTTAGCCACCTAAATGTATTGAATGTTTGTGTTCCCATGTCGAAAGTGTGTTCCAATGTGACCTAAAAAACAATACCTTACTTTAATTATTTCCTGGAGCATTACTTCCTGATTAGGAGTCTAACAGGATGTACTACCATCTTTCACAGGAATGTAACCTTCCTTAAATTTTGCCTTAATTTTGCAAACAAAATGGCTGATTTTAATGTCTGTCAATAAACACCAATATTAGAGCCTTCCAAACACCCGACCTGACTCTCTTTATGTCTCTTTATCTGCAACTCTCTCTCTCTCTCTCTCTCTCTCTCTCTCTCTCTTCTCTCAGGTGGATTTGGAGGAGGAGAGGATTAACAGGAAGGCTGAGTCTCTCACTCTCTCTCAAGCGTTCTTTCTGTATTCCCTCCGATTCTTCCTAGGCCTCGTCGCTCTGGCAATGATAGTTGGCGCTTTCTTTGCCATCGGCAATGCAACCCAGTACAGTCAGGTAAAACCGTGTTAGCTTTAGTTGCTATCAAAAGTCTCATTTCACAAAAAATACAACTTTTAGTTATTTTAAATGGGAGTATATTAGTATCAGTCATTATAGTAATAAACATTTTAAGAAGTCCTTCAAATAAAGGGAATGAAGAGTGCCTCGTAAATGCTCAGCAGCTATCCGGCTAAATAGCTAGATTAGCTAGCACACTTCTAGCTGGTGATTTCCAGGTACAGATTTTAAACTAGCTAATGAATCATACTAGCTGACAGAAGAAACTATTAACTATGTCTACATGATTTTCTGACCGTCCAGTTATAGAATATTCTCTGATTCAGTTTTTCCTAAGAGAGAAGTGCTAAAACGAGTGGCTAAAATCATTCGTTTAGCATTAAGTCATTTGACGTCAGCTCCAGAATTACAGGCGAAGACCATACTGTCGAACAATGGCTGTATAAAAATGAAAGCCTGGTGAGAAACAACTAATGAGTGTATCTTGGGCTCTTTTTTTTTCAGTCTCAACAACAGGAAGGCATCGTGGGATTGCTGCTGGAGTATCTGCCCTCAATGGTTATAACGGCTAGTAATTTTGTCGTTCCTTTTCTGTGTGACCAGATCGCTAGGCTGGAGAAATACTCACCTAGTGTCACTGTGATCTTTGCTTTGCTACGGTTAGACACACACATACACACACACACAGGGACAACACAGAATCATGCTCTAATATTGTATTATTTTCTTTTGTAATGAAGAGCAAGCTGAAGAACATTGCTAACTTACTAATGATGCTATGCTAGGAAGTTGTTAGCATACTTTACTTGCTTAAGTAGCTCGGATAAATAAAAGTAACCATGGAAACAACTCCTGGCCATCTCCAAATAATATTATAGCTACCTAGCTAACTTGCTAACAGCAGCTTTTGTATAGTAGAAAAGGGCCAGGTGACTTGTTTAATATCACAATATACTGTGTAATCAATTATCAGTGTATATGGGGTCTAAATAATCTTTCTAATTATACAAAATAACATCACTTCTTTTTTTTTCCTTCCTCCCTCTGTTCAGGGCCGTGATCCTACGTTTAGTGAGTTTAGGTGTACTCTTGTACACACTGTGGGAACAGATCACATGTCAGGGAAACACACAAAACTGTTCACCCTGCAGCTACAACTACACACAGTATCAGGTAAACAAGAACAACAACACACAGTATCAGATAATCAATAATATGTAGAAAATAAATATCAGTATATGTATGTATGCATGTGTGTATACATATACATACATACATATATATATATATACATACATATATATATATATATATATACATACATATATATATATATATATATATATATATATATATATATATATATATATATATATATATACTTAACCTTCTGTGGTAGCTAACTAGATAGCTAGTAATAACTTCCTGTGGTAACTTTAGCGAGGTAGTAATAACCTTCTGTTGTAAATTTAGCTAGTAATAACTTCCTGTTCCTGTGGTAAATTTAGCTAGTAATAACGTCCTGTGGTAAATTTAGCTAGTAATAACTTTCTGTGGTAAATTTAGCTAGTAATAACATCCTGTGCTAAATTTAGCTAGTAATAACTTCCTGTGGTAAATTTAGCTAGTAATAACATCCTGTGCTAAACTTAGCTAGTAATAACTTCCTGTGGTAAATTTAGCTAGTAATAACATCCTGTGGTAAATTTAGCTAGTAATAACATCCTGTGGTAAATTTAGCTAGTAATCACTTCCTGTTCCTGTGGTAAATTTAACTAGTAATAACATCCTGTGGTAAATTTAGCTAGTAATAACATCCTGTGGTAAATTTACCTAGTAATAACCTCCTGTGGTAAATCTAGGTACTAATAACATCCTGTGGTAAATTTAGCTAGTAATAAAATCCTGTGGTAAATTTAGCTAGTAATAACTTTCTGTTCCTGTGGTAAATTTAGCTAGTAATAAACTCCTGTGGTAAATTTAGCTAGTAATAACTTCCTGTTCCTGTGGTAAATTTAGCTAGTAATAACGTCCTGTGGTAAATTTAGCTAGTAATAACTTCCTGTGCTAAATTTAGCTAGTAATAACATCCTGTGCTAAATTTAGCTAGTAATAACTTCCTGTGGTAAATTTAGCTAGTAATAACATCCTGTGCTAAACTTAGCTAGTAATAACTTCCTGTGGTAAATTTAGCTAGTAATAACATCCTGTGGTAAATTTAGCTAGTAATCACTTCCTGTTCCTGTGGTAAATTTAACTAGTAATAACATCCTGTGGTAAATTTAGCTAGTAATAACATCCTGTGGTAAATTTAGCTAGTAATAACTTTCTGTTCCTGTGGTAAATTTAGCTAGTAATAAACTCCTGTGGTAAATTTAGCTAGTAATAACTTACTGTTCCTGTGGTAAATTTAGCTAGTATTAAATCCTGTGGTAAATGTAACTAGTAATAACATCCTGTGGTAAATTTAGCTAGTAATAACTTCCTGTGGTAAATTTAGCTAGTAATAACTTCCTGTTCCTGTGGTAAATTTAGCTAGTAATAACATCCTGTGGTAAATTTAGCTAGTAATAACTTTCTGTGGTAAATTTAAGCTAGTAATAACGTCCTGTGGTAAATTTAGCTAGTAATAACATCCTGTGGTAAATGTAACTAGTAATAACATCCTGTGGTAAATTTAGCTAGTAATAACTTCCTGTGGTAAATTTAGCTAGTAATAAAATCCTGTGGTAAATTTAGCTAGTAATAACTTCCTGTGGTAAATTTAGCTAGTAATAACATCCTGTGGTAAATTTAGCTAGTAATCACTTCCTGTTCCTGTGGTAAATTTAGCTAGTAATAACATCCTGTGGTAAATTTAGCTAGTAATAACGTCCTGTGGTAAATTTAGCCAGTAATAACTTCCTGTTCCTGTGGTAAATTTAGCTAGTGATAACATCCTGTGGTAAAATTTAGCTAGTAATAAAATCCTGTGGAAAAATTTAGCTAGTAATAACATTCTGTGGTAAATTTAGCTAGTAATCACTTCCTGTTCCTGTGGTAAATTTAGCTAGTAATAAACTCCTGTGGTAAATTTAGCTAGTAATAACATCCTGTGGTAAATTTAGCTAGTAATAACTTCCTGTTCCTGTGGTAAATTTGGCTAAAAATAACATTCTGTGGTAAATTTAGCTAGTAATAACGTCCTGTGGTAAATTTAGCTAGTAATAACATCCTGTGGTAAATTTAGCTAGTAATAAAATCCTGTGGTAAATTTAGCTAGTAATAACTTCCTGTGGTAAATTTAGCTAGTAATAACATCCTGTGGTAAATTTAGCTAGTAATAACTTCCTGTGGTAAATTTAAGCTAGTAATAACTTCCTGTGGTAAATTTAGCTAGTAATAACGTCCTGTTCCTGTGGTAAATTTAGCTAGTAATAAAATCCTGTGGTAAATTTAGCTAGTAATAACATCCTGTGGTAAATTTAGCTATTAATAACATCCTGTGGTAATTTTAGGTAGTAATAACCTTATGTGGTAAATTTGGCTAGTAAAAACTTCCTGTGGTAACTTTAGCTAGCTATTAATAACATCATGTGGTAAATTTAGCTAGTAATAACATCCTGTGGTAAATTTAGCTATTAATAACATCCTGTGGTAATTTTAGGTAGTAATAACCTTATGTGGTAAATTTAGCTAGTAATAACTTTCTGTTCCTGTGGTAAATTTAGCTAGTAATAAACTCCTGTGGTAAATTTAGCTAGTAATAACTTACTGTTCCTGTGGTAAATTTAGCTAGTATTAAATCCTGTGGTAAATGTAACTAGTAATAACATCCTGTGGTAAATTTAGCTAGTAATAACTTCCTGTGGTAAATTTAGCTAGTAATAACTTCCTGTTCCTGTGGTAAATTTAGCTAGTAATAACATCCTGTGGTAAATTTAGCTAGTAATAACTTTCTGTGGTAAATTTAAGCTAGTAATAACGTCCTGTGGTAAATTTAGCTAGTAATAACATCCTGTGGTAAATGTAACTAGTAATAACATCCTGTGGTAAATTTAGCTAGTAATAACTTCCTGTGGTAAATTTAGCTAGTAATAAAATCCTGTGGTAAATTTAGCTAGTAATAACTTCCTGTGGTAAATTTAGCTAGTAATAACATCCTGTGGTAAATTTAGCTAGTAATCACTTCCTGTTCCTGTGGTAAATTTAGCTAGTAATAACATCCTGTGGTAAATTTAGCTAGTAATAACGTCCTGTGGTAAATTTAGCCAGTAATAACTTCCTGTTCCTGTGGTAAATTTAGCTAGTGATAACATCCTGTGGTAAAATTTAGCTAGTAATAAAATCCTGTGGAAAAATTTAGCTAGTAATAACATTCTGTGGTAAATTTAGCTAGTAATCACTTCCTGTTCCTGTGGTAAATTTAGCTAGTAATAAACTCCTGTGGTAAATTTAGCTAGTAATAACATCCTGTGGTAAATTTAGCTAGTAATAACTTCCTGTTCCTGTGGTAAATTTGGCTAAAAATAACATTCTGTGGTAAATTTAGCTAGTAATAACGTCCTGTGGTAAATTTAGCTAGTAATAACATCCTGTGGTAAATTTAGCTAGTAATAAAATCCTGTGGTAAATTTAGCTAGTAATAACTTCCTGTGGTAAATTTAGCTAGTAATAACATCCTGTGGTAAATTTAGCTAGTAATAACTTCCTGTGGTAAATTTAAGCTAGTAATAACTTCCTGTGGTAAATTTAGCTAGTAATAACGTCCTGTTCCTGTGGTAAATTTAGCTAGTAATAAAATCCTGTGGTAAATTTAGCTAGTAATAACATCCTGTGGTAAATTTAGCTATTAATAACATCCTGTGGTAATTTTAGGTAGTAATAACCTTATGTGGTAAATTTGGCTAGTAAAAACTTCCTGTGGTAACTTTAGCTAGCTATTAATAACATCATGTGGTAAATTTAGCTAGTAATAACATCCTGTGGTAAATTTAGCTATTAATAACATCCTGTGGTAATTTTAGGTAGTAATAACCTTATGTGGTAAATTTGGCTAGTAAAAACTTCCTGTGGTAACTTTAGCTAGCTATTAATAACATCATGTGGTAAATTTAGCTAGCAATAGCCTCCTGTGGGAACATATTTAGCAATATGTTTTAATCCTGTGGGAAATATTGAATTTATATTGAATCAACAGTGTTGTTTATTAAGTTTTTTTGTTTCATTATCTTCCATCACACGCACAGTGCTGGGAGACACGTGTTGGGCAGGAAATGTACAAACTGACACTGTTCGACTTTCTTATTACGATTTTGGTGATGGTACTGGTGGAGTTTCCTCGCAGGTTAGTCCATCTGTTCTGTAATTTCTCTGTCTGTCTCTTTGTTTATCAATCATCATAATTTGAAATATATAAAGGGAACAGAGTATTCAGATAGATTTCAGTTTCATATGAATTTTTTTTATTATTATTATTGTGGACTCAAAGATTTGGACCTAACTGAAGTGTGTGTTACAGGCTGGTAGTGGATCACTGCTCGTGTAAGCTGGCTCAGTGGGTGGGTCGTCAGGAGTTTGTTGTTGCATCAAACGTGTTAGCGCTTGTTTACAGTCAGACTGTAGTGTGGTGCGGCGCTCTGTTCTGTCCCATACTGCCGCTCATCAACACCATCAAGTTCATCATCATATTCTACTGCAAAAAGGTATTATTATTATTAGTAGTAGTAGTAGTAGTAATAGTGGTAATAATAAATTAGTTATAGGTTCATTTAAATATTGATGCATTGATAAATATTGATTACTGAAGTTTTTTTCTAATAAGAACAAGTGGCAATATTTATATAGTATAATATTTTGTCTCATTTGTTTAATTGGGTTCTCTATTTACTTTTTGGACTTCTGATGATGTTTTAGGCCATTTATGCAGCAATACAGAAAATTCTAAAGGGTTCACAACTTTCAACCACCACTGTATGTGCATCTCTCTCTCTCTCTCTCTCTCTCTCTCTCGTTTTTTTTCTTCTTCAGGTGACTCTATTCCAGAACTGTCGTCCGGCGGTGAGGACGTTTCGCTCTACGAGCTCCAACTTCTTCTTCTTCCTGGTTCTTCTGTTCGGTTGGGTGCTCTCTAGTGTGGTGCTTATTTACAGTGTAGCTAGGTGTGTCAACACACACACACACACAGATTAATAGTTAGAAATCTAGCCATTTAACATGCTGGATGATTATTCAGCTGGTTAGCTATGGGCTGTACAAATATAATACCTAAGAAATCTCTCCAGCAGCATTGTATTATTATTATTATTATCTGCAGTATTCATCCGTCGTATGGCTGCGGTCCATTCCGTTTCTCCTCCTCCATGTGGACTGTCATTCCTGCTTCCTTCGACTCGCTGTCCAACACAACGCAGAAGTTTCTGGTGTTTATTGGCTCACAGGCTTTCTCCATCCCGCTCTTCATCTTATCATGGTCAGTGATCTGTCTGTCTGTCTGTCTGTCTGTCTGTCTTAAAGAGTCCTAAAGAGGTTTATTCCTCTTATGGCACAAAAAAATAGCCCATCATACTTTTACCTGTTTATAGTTGCATTTAATGTTGTGGGACATAATAAGGACAAAATTTGCAGCTTGTGGTAAAATATATATGTGTGTATGTATGTATATATATATATACCACAATGTAAACTACCAACTGTACTCTTCTGCAGTGTGGTGATGTGCTACGTGGCTGTGTTGGTTTCAGTTTATGGGAAAACTGTTAATCTGCTGAAGAAACAACAAAAACAGGTGAGTGCATCAGATACACTACAGCCAGTAACTGACTGACTACATCATGTTTCTGTCATTATTTTTATATGCTACCATGAGGGCCTGCTTCTGTTTTTTTTTAATGCGCCCATTACACTGAATCCCATAGATTAATATTGTTTATGTCGGGGGGTTTTTTTCTCTAAAATATATATATATTTTACATAACTGTAAATGTTCTCTCATAACATATGAATACTAAAATGCTCTCTGTTTGCTATCTCGCATGCTTTCTCCCTGGCGATACAGGAAGGACGAGATAAACAGTTCCTGGTCAAACAGATCAAGGAGTTGAGCGCAGAGGTTTCCAGAAACGAACAAGAACCAGAACTAAGAGACAGCAGAGGAGCAAGAAATGCTGTGCCACGATGGGGAGAACACTACAATTCTACATTCGAGACAGATGAATAACCAGCGATGCCAGCTAGAGACTTTACGAATGGTGGCTTTTATGAAAGAGACGTTTGACGTTCCTGTCGTGTCATATGAAAAGGCAATAGACTAATACCAACATCGTTATTGTTTTCCTTTATACTTCATAGTGGCAAAATGTACATAAACAATTTACTTTGCTTTACACCTCTACTATACTACTGTTTGTATGTGAAGTAGGATGCTCTACAGATGCACATGGAAATAGTTTTATAACTGTGACCACTGTTTTTTTTTTCACTATAATTACCTACATATCTACTCTATGAGAGGGCTTGCTATACTGTATGCTGTTATATAATGTAAAAAAAATGTATATACAAAGTGTCTATTTTGTGTCAATTTCTGCTTAAAGATCGTACTATGGAACTATTTTTGACTTAATGATTAGTTGCAGTAATTATATGGGATATTACTGTAAAATTCGTTAACTATTTAAATAGTTTATGAAGAGGAAACCTCCGGCTTTGGGGTGGCAAGGGTCCCTGCAGGTCAGAGCAACGGGCTTGTCGTAAGATATGGGCGTACCAAACCTAAGGGGGGCGTGTCGGAAGGCTGTTTTAATTGGCCGAGAGCGCTGTCGGTCGATTGTTCTCTATCCTGGGCGCCATCTTGTGGTCGTCACTGGTCTTTCCACTAGGTCGTACGGACTCATTTACGTGATGACGTTGCCATGTTACGTACGGCTACTTCCGTTGTTTACTTGTCGACGGTTTCGGAACCGTCGACAAGCAACCTTGAATGTTTACATGGGCGAAATGTTAATTCACAGTAGACTTCAAAATAGACTTTAAATTAATCTGGGTGACTAAATTCGAATTAAATTTTGGACGCTAGCTAACGTCAGCTAGCTATTTAGCCCGTTATCGTGTTTTTCGATTAGCCTCTTTCGGCTTACTTTTCCCCCCACGAATTAAAGGCCATAGATTCGGCTTCTTATTCGTGTATTTTGTTTATTTTCTGCATCGAGGATTTACCTTTCTCGCAAAAGAAAAAATGAATATTTTGCCGAAAAAGAGTTGGCACGTGCGCAATAAAGACAACGTCGCGCGCGTGCGTCGAGACGAAGAGCGCGCGGCCGAGGAGGAGAAAGAATTACGGCGGCGCGCAGAGCTCGCGGAGCAAGAGGTAACCATGGCAACCCCGTCATACGGGTATAAGATATGATTTAAACCAATGTTTAAATTTATATATAATATATTTTACACTATATATTATTTCTATTGTTGTTTTAGAAGATTTTTGTTTACATTTTTTAACTTTTTTATTGTATTCTTGTATGCATGCGTGAATACTCATGTAATTTCAATTTTAGTTAATCTGTCATGAAAGTGTGGAAGTCAGTAAGTTTATCTAAGCATAAAAAAATGTCATGAATCACAATTAAAAGTCTTATTATTATTGTTAGTGATTCTGATGCTGCATGTTTTTTATTTTTTCCCCTCTCCTTCCCTGAAGGCTCGGACAGCGTATCTACGGAGGAAATCCCGCGCGGCGCTCGATCACACAGCAGGACAAGTGGACGAGGGAGAGACGTGTGGAGAGACCGGCAGGACTGAGCATCTCAACCTGTTTCCTCTGGAGGACTCGTCGGAGAAGAAAGGCAACGCCGAGTACCTGCGCGAGAAGAAAGAGGAGAAGGTGCGTGTGAAGAACATAACGCATGACTCGATAAAGCCATAACGTTTCATAAAGAGTGAGTGTGAGGGCAGTTCTGTTACGACCGGTAATGCGGTGTACACCTGCTTACCATCCGACACTGTCCGAGCAGAGCAGAGAACCGGCACCGGGTCTTTCACACGCATCAATAATGGCACCCGGTGCACTATTCTGCCACTGTAGAGAGATGTAATGCATTACGTGTCGTCGGAACTTATAAAACTAACTTCTACAATCTGGAAAGAATGAGTGATCAAGTAAAGCATGGTATTTCTGCCCCAGCATCCAGCCCACTTCCTGTCGGTTGGGTCCCATTAATAGATGAGTGCATTAGATGAGTAATTGAGTCGTGCTCACTAACTATTCTTCTAGGCAGCGTAATAATTAGGATCTTCTGCCTATTAAACAGTAACATATTTAAATGAATGATAAAAAAGTAAACGTCACACGTTGTCCTTTTGGGAGGAATATAGTTTTACATCCAAGTCACACACACTGAGCTTTTCGGAAACACACACACGCACACCATTGTGACGCTGATTGACTCGTTTTCTTTTGCTTGTCAATCAGGAGAAACAGGAGCGTGCTATTGGTCTGTTGGTGTCTCTTGGCCCCGCCCCTGGTACTGAGGCCACTCCCTGGTATCTGAAGGAGAGAGAGAGAGACAAGGACGGAGAGAAGGAGAGAGAGAGAGACAAGGACGGAGAGAAGGAGAGAGAGAGACAAGACAAGGGCAAAAGGAAGGTTATAAGTGAGGAGGAGAGAGAGAAGAAGGACCGGAAGTTAAAGGTACTGTGAATCTTAACAGTAATAGTAATAATAATAATACACACTGTGTGTGTGATGCATCAATAACGTGTCCTATACTAATGATGTATTTAAGTGGGAAATGTGTCTGCTTGTTCCTGTGTACCTGTGTAGGACAGTCTGGACCCTCTGAAGGACATCAAAAAAGCTCTGGCAGTGAAAGACAGGAAGGAGAAAAAGCACAAGAAGAAGGAGAAGAGAGATAAAGGGGAGAGGACGAGTGCCGGGAGGTGAGGAGAGTCTCGTTTCAATTCATTTAAATATCAGAGCATTTCTTAAACAGATTAGATGGATGGACAGACAGGTGGATGGATTATAGACATAGGTGAGCATGCAGATAGATAGATAGATAGATAGGTGGATAGGTGGATAGATAGCTGGCTAGATAGATAGGTGGCTAGATGGATGAATGGATAATACATATAGATAGATAGATAGATAGATAGATAGATAGGTGGCTGGATGAATGGATGGATAATAGATAGATAGGTGGATGGATGGATGAATGGATAATACAGACAGACAGATAGATAGACAGACAGACAGAGATAGATATATAGATAGGTGGATGAATGAATGGATAATAGACATAGAGAGATAGATAGATAGGTGGATGGGTGGATAATAGACATAGATGATAGATAGGTGGAAAGATAATAAACATAGAAAGGTAGATAGGTGTCTGGATAAATGGATGGATAATAGATAGATAGATGGATGGATGGATGAATGGATAATACAGATAGACAGAGATAGGTAGCTGGATGAATGAATGGATAATAGACAGATATATAGATAGGTGGATGAATGAATGGATAATAGACATAGAGAGATAGATAGATAGGTGGATGAATGAATGGATAATAGACATAGAGAGATAGATAGATAGGTGGATGGATGGATGGATAATAGACATAGATAGATAGATAGGTGGAAAGATAATAAACATAGAAAGGTGGATAGATAGATAGGTGGCTGGATGAATGGATGGATAATAGCTGGATGAATGAATGGATAATACAGATAGACAGAGAGATAGATAGGTGGATGAATGAATGGATAATAGACATACATAGATAGATAGATAATAAAGAGAAAGGTGGATAGATGGATGGATGGATGGATAATACAGATAGACAGACAGAGATAGATAGGTGGATGAATGAATGGATAATAGACATAGATAGAAAGATAGATAGATAGATAGATAATAAAGAGAAAGATGGATAGATAGATAGATAGGTGGCTGGATGAATGGATGGATAATAGATAGATAGGTGGATGGATGGATGAATGGATAATATAGATAGATAGATAATAAAGAGAAAGGTGGATAGATAGATGGATGGATGGATGGATGAATGGATAATACAGATAGATAGATAGGTGGCTGGATGAATGGATGGATAATACAGACAAATGGATAGACAGACAGAGAGATAGATATATAGATAGATAGATAGATAGATAGATAGATAGGTGGATAGATAGATAGATAGGTGGATGGATGGATAATAGACATAGATGATAGGTGGAAAGATAATAAATATAGAAAGGTGGATAGATAGATAGGTGTCTGGATAAATGGATGGATAATAGGTAGATAGATGGATGGATGAATGGATAATACAGATAGACAGACAGAGAGCTAGGTAGCTGGATGAATGAATGGATAATAGACAGATATATAGATGGGTGGATGAACGAATGGATAATAGACATAGATAGGTGGAAAGGTAAACATAGAAAGGTGGATAGATAGATAGGTGGCTGGATGAATGGATGGATAATAGATAGATGGATGGATGGATGGATGGATGGATAATACAGATAGAGAGATAGATAGGTGGATGAATGAATGGATAATAGACATACATAGATAGATAGATAGACATAGAGAGGTAGATAGATAGATAATAAAGAGAAAGGTGGATAGATAGATGGATGGATGGATGGATGGATAATACAGATAGACAGACAGAGAGATAGATAGGTGGATGAATGAATGGATAATAGACATAGATAGAAAGATAGATAGATCATAAAGAGAAAGGTGGATAGATATATAGGTGGCTGGATGGATGAATGGATAATACAGATAGATAGATAGGTGGCTGGATGAATGGATGGATAATACAGACAAATGGATAGACAGACAGAGAGATAGATATATAGATAGATAGATAGATAGGTGGATAGATAGATAGATAGATAGATAGGTGGATGGATGGATAATAGACATAGATGATAGGTGGAAAGATAATAAATATAGAAAGGTGGATAGATAGATAGGTGTCTGGATAAATGGATGGATAATAGATAGATAGATGGATGGATGAATGGATAATACAGATAGACAGACAGAGAGCTAGGTAGCTGGATGAATGAATGGATAATAGACAGATATATAGATGGGTGGATGAACGAATGGATAATAGACATAGATAGGTGGAAAGATAAACATAGAAAGGTGGATAGATAGATAGGTGGCTGGATGAATGGATGGATAATAGATAGATGGATGGATGGATGGATGGATGGATAATACAGATAGAGAGATAGATAGGTGGATGAATGAATGGATAATAGACATACATAGATAGATAGATAGACATAGAGAGGTAGATAGATAGATAATAAAGAGAAAGGTGGATAGATAGATGGATGGATGGATGGATGGATAATACAGATAGACAGACAGAGAGATAGATAGGTGGATGAATGAATGGATAATAGACATAGATAGAAAGATAGATAGATCATAAAGAGGAAGGTGGATAGATATATAGGTGGCTGGATGGATAATAGAAAAGATAGATGGATGGATGAATGGATAATACAGATAGACAGACAGAGAGATAGATAGGTGGATGAATGAATGGATAATAGATAGATAGGTGGATGGATGGATGAATGTATAATAGACATAGAGAGATAGATATATAGGTGGATGGATGGATGGATAATAGACATATATAGATGGATGGATAATAGACATAGAGAGATAGATAGGTGGATGGATGGATAATAGACATAGATAGATGGATTGATGGATGGATGAATGGATAATAGATAGGTAGATAGATAGATAGGTGAATAGATGAATGGATGGATAATAGACATAGATAAATAGATAGATAGGTGGGTGGATGGATGGATAATAGACATAGATAGATAGGTGGATAGATGAATGGATGGATAATAGACATAGATAGGTGGGTGGATGGATGGATGGATAATAGACATAGATAGATGGATGGATGGATGGATAATGGACATGGAGAGATAGATAGGTGGATGGATGGATAATAGACATAGATAGATAGGTGGATAGATGAATGGATGGATAATAGACAGGTAGATAGATAGGTGAATAGATGAATGGATGGATAATAGACATAGATAAATAGATAGATAGGTGGGTGGATGGATGGATAATAGACATAGATAGATAGGTGGATAGATGAATGGATGGATAATAGACATAGATAGGTGGGTGGATGGATGGATGGATAATAGACATAGATAGATGGATGGATGGATGGATAATGGACATGGAGAGATAGATAGGTGGATGGATGGATAATAGACATAGATAGATAGGTGGATAGATGAATGGATGGATAATAGACAGATAGACAGGTAGATGGGTGAATGAATGGATGGATAATAGAGAGGTGGCTGGATGGATGATACACGTAGATAGTTAGACAGACAGGTGGATGGTTGCTTGGATGCCAGAAACATAATTACAGACAGACAGATTGGATGAATGTTTGGATAAACAGATACACCGATGAACAGATAGACAGATGTTGTTGTTTTGTTTTTTTATAAATAGACAGATACAGATTAGATAAATAAATGGGAAGGTATAAATAGACAGAGAAAGGGAAAATAGATAACTGGATACACACATGGATAGAGAGACATATAAAAGAAAGTGAAAGTGAACTGTTGCTAAACAAGCCTTGAGTAAACAATAAATCGATCTGCCCTACTGTTCAGCTCGAAGGAGCAACTGCGTGCGGAGCGACTGCAGAGGGAAGCGGAGGAGAGGAGACGTGCTCAGGCCCTGCTGGACCAGAGGAACGGAGTGGGCGGAGCCAAGGATGGACAGAAGGAGTCGGAGGAGAGAGACAGACCCTACAACAGCGCATACTTTCCAGAACTAGTACGCAAGAGATCGAGAAGAGACAGAGACAGAGAGATATATGACTTCCTGAATTCAAAGTCCTAGACTCTCCTGTTTATTTCGACTGAAGCTCCGCCTCCACCTGGACGTCTCACGTGCTTTATGCTTTAAAGCAAAGTATGACGTCCTCGACGTGATGTCATCAAAAAAGTGCCATCAAGCACAAGCAGTCACAGAGACACAGGAACACACATAACCTATGGTTTCATTTATCTCTCTCACACACACACACACACACACACACACACAGTCCCCATACCCCTGTATCTCATAAGTGTGTTTATGTGAGCTGGAATATAAAATCTGTGTAAAGTATAGATCATTCCTGATGTTCTTTCCTTACGTGTTTACAAAGTATCGATGTCTGGTTACCAAACACGATGTCTGGTTCCTACACAGTAGTTAAGCATTTGAAGTCTCAAAATGTTTTCTTTTCGTCCTGCCTTCGTTATCAAATTTCATGTTAAAATTTTCCCAAAGACCTTGCTATTAAAAATCCTTTAACCAAGCTAGCTCTCACTTCTCATGCACGCTCATTTTTTTTTAATCCAATATCCCTGTCTTCTTTCATGTCCATGTAGGTAATCGTTGCAACATTTCTACTAAATCAAGCCTTTTCTAAAGTTTCATCTTTGCTTTGTATTGTTCTGTACATGTGCATGTTTGGTTATTTTATTACCGATCTCCTAAGTTATGTTTTGATGAGGTTGCAATAATGGTTCTGTAAAATATGTGATAAATACCAACGGTTTTATGGATGCACGTGACAACATGCATTGGCATTTATTGGGGGAGTAGGATTTGGCTCGGGCGATTTGACTCAATCGGTTTAAAAAAGGAACGATTATAAGTGGATCATCAAATATCGAATCCTTGTCTTCTGAATCGAAACTGTATGGAAGCAGAGTCAGTGATAAAGTCAAATATTTTCACCTTGTGTCGTATTATATCGTAGCAGACTCAATATTATCAAATATTGCCGCCTTATGAATCGAAATCGTAGCAGATTCGATGTTATCGTCAAATGTTGAGTTTTTTAATGAAAATAATATAGCAGGTTTAAAGTTAGCTGCAAATATTGTTGCATCTGGAATCGAAATTACATCGTATCAGATTTACTATTATCAAATATTGCCACCTTGTGAATTGAAATTGTATCGCATTACATCGTAGCAGATTCGATGTTATCATCGAATGTTGCGTTTTGAATTGAAATCGTATCGCGTTGTATCTTCAGATCCGATGTTATCGTCAACTGTCGCGTTCGGAATCGAAATAATATAGCAGGCTCAAATTTATCGGCAAATATTGTCGCGTTTTGAATCGAAATTATATATCGTATTACATCGTAGCAGATTCAGTGTTATCGTCAAAATCGAATCGTTGCCATAAGATTCGATGAATATGCTCTCGTATCGTGTTGGAAGCTTGGTGTTTACACTCCTGTGGTATTTATCACATTCTTTTACAGAACCGTTGCTTCATAGCAGCATTCACTACAATGAGTGAGCACGCGCTGTTTTTTTTTTTGTTTGTTTTAATAAAAAGAACAAGGTCGCGCGCTCTGTTTTTTTTTAATTATTTAAAAAAAACACACACATACACAAATGTAATGCCTATCATTAATGTTACAGACAAAGGCGACAGTTAGCCGATTGTTCAGCTTGTCCGCGTGCTCATTCTGTTTATATATTTATATATATATATATATATATATATATATATATATATATATATATATATATATATATAAAACAAACCATATTTTGAACAGGTTCTATTGGAGCTCGCGCAAACTGAACAGTTCTGTAGAAAAACAATCTGGGTTTACGCGCTCACGCAGACACGCACGCACGCACGCACGCGACAAGACGCGACCCCGAAGAACGTCTCGCGCGCGCACCTCTCTAGACAGGCGGAGGGCAACGGAAAATAACAGACACTATTTAAAATAATAATAATAATAATAATAAAAACCCAAACCAAAACAGTAAAATAAATGCGAGTCTGTGGTAGACAGAAGGATCCTGAGAGCAGAGGTCGACCCGAGCTTTCTTATCTGGATTATTATTATTATTATTTGATGTATATATTTATAATGAGATAATTAAAGATGAAGGCGGACATGGTGATGCTGAAGATGGTGTTGTCGTTAGGGTGAGAGGAGCACAAAAGAAAAAAAATCCTCTCACTGACGGAGAAGAAAGGGAAGAAGGAAAAGACAAACAACAAACCGTAAAGAAGAAAGAAAGGAAGGAAGGAAGAAAGAAAGAAAGGTAGCACAGCTGCTGCTCGGATGCTGCCGCCATCGCCGCTATGCTAACGCGGAGCTGGGTGATGCTGCTCGCGGGGCTCATGTCAAGCTTCTTCCCGGACAGAGCTCACGGAGCCCCGCAGCCAGAAGGTGAGACGGGTCGGTCAGGCTGGGAGGATGATGATTACTGCGTGTTAAACACGGTTCAGACGGTACACACAGAAATACATTTTCATTGCATGTAGACTACATTTCAGCACAGTGATATAAGGTTGTTGTTGTTGTGCTAAAAGATGCTCCATTTAGCTCCCTTACCTTGCCTAGAAATATGAAAGGGCAGACATGTTCTGTATAGCTCAGTCTTTATAATTAAACTTTTTATGTTTTTGTTTTTTTAAAGCAGATATTAGTATTACTAATACTAAGCTAATGATTAAATAACCTTAATCTAAACCTTAATATATATATATATATATATATATATATATATATATATATATAAAATTTTTACTAAATTTTTTACAATTATTAATGATATATAATGGCATTTCACACATTGCACAAAATAAACACACTCTATGGTGTTTGTTTATTTATTTATTTATGCATTTATGTATTTTGTAACGCTGAAAGAGTACGCCAAGGTTGCGCATGCGCACTATGTTCTGTTTTGGCAGACCCCGCTCCCCCCCCGCTTGTTTTTATTTATTTTTTATTTTTTAAACATTTTATTGCATTGTGTTCACATTTACGTCGTACGTTTAAGGTATGAATCTAGATGTAGATATTTAGAGCTAGTTGTTTTTTTGTGTAATATGTTTTCTTTTAAACGGTGGACCAAACTAAATAAATAAATAAATAAATAAATAAAAATCACTGTTATTGTCCCACCACGTGATCTGAAACATTGACGATTTAAGCTCCGCCCCATTCGCGATGACGCCATTTCGTTACTCGCTGAAAATGTTGTCGTTATGATGTACAGTTTATATTTGCATAAAAAGACAGTTTATTGTTTTTATTTCAATAAACAACCTGTAATGCTTTACAAGAAGTGATTTTCCAACAAACCTTTATGTAAAAGTCTTTCTTGACTACAAGAGAAAGTTACCAGAGAGCATCTACATTCCTTGGGTATAATAAGTATGCAGATTTATGCATATTTGATGAAGCCTCATTTGCATAAACAAACGAGAAAGTTCCAATGCAAAATAATAATGCTTGTTAGATCAGCAATCAGCTGGTGATTATTTATTTATTTATGATATCTATTGTTTTTTTAAATAACCCTATTCACCTGTAGTCTAGCTATTTATCTCTCTATCTATCTGTCTATCTATCTATCTCTCTATCTACCTGTCTATCTATCTCTGTCTATCTATCTATCTATCTGTCTGTCTGTCTGTCTATCTATCTATTATATTATACTGTTACAAACTATTTTGTTCTTCTATAGTTAAATTTTTTTAAAAATAAGTTTAATGAACACCTCATCACTGAGGTCACTCGTATGCTTTTCAATGTGTGTGTGTGTGTGTGTGTGAGTGAAATTTCCATACTGAAGTTTTTATTTTAACCCCTATGCACCCTTCCCTTCTCTCTTCCACAGATGGTTCAGTCCACACACACGAGCCAGTTGAGGTACTCGTTTAAAAAAACAAACAAACAAACAAACAAAAAAACAACACTCCCCCCCCCACCTTTCTCACTTGGTATCTTCCCTAATCCGAGTGAATCTTTGGCTCTGTCCCAAACTCTAGTGTTTAGGACTAATTAGTATGCAAACTGGAACGTAAGGATTTACAGAAACTCGAGCGCACGTAGGGGTTATGTTATTGGCATTGTATTTCCCACAATGCACCGTGATCGCCGTGATTTGTGTTCCAAAATGTAACGTGTGCAATAAAATAGCACATGATAGTAGCTTCGTCAGCCAAGTGCCCTTGTGTGAGACGCCAGCGTTTGGGACACAGCCGTCCGCTCTCAATCCCAGAGACAGGCCCGGTACCGACCCGATAGTGTCCCGCCCCTCTCAGTGACCACCACACGGACTGTCTCCTTTACTTCCCTAAACTCTAACCTGTGATTTTTCCTCCTAACCTCCGGCTCCGTTCTGATCTCCTCCTCTTCTCCCCCCTTCTCTCACCAGCTTTCCAATGAGCGCACTTCATTGGGTACTTCCTGTCTTCTGTTCTGAATGTTACTGCTAAGTGCTAACCTTAACTCTCCTCTCCCTTCTCAGTGACACTTTTCCCAAAAAGGAATATATGCAACCTCTTTCTCTCTCTCTCTCTCTCTCTCTCTCTCTCTCTCTCCGTGATCTTTTTCTCTTCTTTTGTTTCACGATCTGATTTGTCTCTCAGCAGTATTACGATGGATATGTGTAGTTCAATGCCATATCTGACTTCGCTATCTCTTCTTTCCTCTTCTTCCCTTCTTCCTTTACCTCCCTTCTCCTGCCCTCTTTCCCTTGTCCCTTCTTCTGCCCCCATTTTTCATTTTTCCCTTTCATTTTTTTACACACCCTCTCTCTTCTATTGTTATTGCATTCTTTTCTCCTGTCTTTCTCCCCTTCTCATTATTTTTCATCTCTCCCGTTTGCGTTGCTTTTTTTTTTTGCTTCACTCTTTCTCTCTCCCTTTGTCTCTGTCTGTCTCTCTGTTGTCCTTGTTACAGTGTCTTTCTCGCGGGACGTGTCTCTCTCTCCTCCAGCCTACGTGGTCATCCTGGTCTCCTGCTCGGGCCTCGTCTCCTTCATCCTGCTGCTCCTCACCTGTCTGTGCTGCAAGAGAGGAAGCGTCGGCTTCAACGTGAGTCTCACGTACACCTCTTCATTTTCACACGTCTTCAACATGCAGCTTTATCATCACTTTAGCTTCTCTCTTTCTCGCTCTATATCTCTCTCTGTCTGTCTCATTCCGTCTCTCTCGCTCTCTCTGTCTCATTCTGTATCTCTCTCTCTCTCTCTGTCTCATTCTGTATCTCTCTCTCTCTCTGTCTGTCATTCTGTATCTCTCTCTCTGTCTCTCATTCTGTATCTCTCTCTCTCTCTGTCTCTCATTCTGTATCTCTCTCTCTCTGTCTCATTCTGTATCTCTCTCTCTCTGTCTGTCATTCTGTATCTCTCTCTCTGTCTCTCATTCTGTATCTCTCTCTCTCTCTATCTCTCATTCTGTATCTCTCTCTCTGTCTCATTCTGTATCTCTCTCTCTATCTGCCTCACTTTATTGCTTTCTATATTTCTCTGTCTGTCTCTCTCTCTCACTCGCTGCCCGTCTCCATCTCTCTCTCCGCTGTCTCTTACTCTCTCTCATTCTGTCTCTCATCATCGCTGTCTGTCATTCGCTGTCTCTCTCTTTCTCTTTCTCACTCTCTCATTCTGCCTCATTCTGTTTCTGTCTCTCTCTGTCTCACGTTATTGCTGTCTGTCTTTCTCTGTCTGTCTCTCTCTCTGTCTTATCCTCTGTCTCTCTCTGTCTCACTTTATCACTGTCTGTCTCTCTCTGTCTCTCTCTGTCTTATTCTCTGTCTCTCTCTTATGTTATTGCTGTCTGTCTTTCTCTGTTTCTGTCTGTGTCTCTCTGTCTTATTCTCTGTCTCTCTCTTATGTTATTGCTGTCTGTCTTTCTCTGTTTCTGTCTGTCTCTCTCTCTGTCTTATTCTCTGTCTTTCTCTGTCTCACTCTTTGTCTGTTTCTGTCTCTGTCTCACTCGCTGTCTATTTCTGTCTATGCCTGTCTCACTCTCTGTCTCACTCTCTGTCTCTCTTTGTCTTTCTCTGCCGGTTTCTGTCCCTATATGTATCGCTCTCCGCTTCTTGCTGTCTCATTCTCTGTCTCTCGATGTGTTATTGTCATTCCATCTCTCTCACTCTCTCTCTCTCACTCTCTCTCTCACGCGCTCACTCTCTCTTTTATACTCTCTCAGGAGCTTGATAATACAGATGGTGAAGAATGTTCCAGTCCCGTTCCTGAGGACAGCGTGTCCTCGTGTGTGTCTCTGCCCGAGGTTTACACACTTCCTCTGCGAGACAGAGCATGCTCAGCGCTGCCTAATGGCACAGGTAGAAAAACACACACACACACACACACACACGTACAGCCCATAACACACATCATTATCATCGTACAGTGCATAAATAATATCAGATGTACGACCTAAGACACAGATTTATTTGCACAGGGTCGAGTACCCAGTGTTTTCGCAGACACACTCTCAACTACCTGCAGGAGATCGGAAACGGCTGGTTTGGAAAGGTATATTACGTTTATAAACGTTACGCTAATGACATATAAATCAAATTAATCATAGAATTATTTTACAGTGATCACTCCTGACTTTCATAGAGAAAATTCCCATCGTTGCAATGCATTCTCTCTCTCCCTCTGTCTCTCTTTCTCTCGCTTTCTCCCTCCCTCTCTCGCTCTCTCCCTCCCTCTCTCCCTCTCCCTCTCTCTCTCTCTCGCCCTCTCGCTCTCTCTCGCGCCCTCTCTCTCCCTCTCTCTCTCTTTCTCGCTCCCTCTCTCTCTCTCTCCCTCTCTCTCTCTCTCTCTCTCCCCTCCCCTTCAGGTGATCTTGGCTGAGGTGCTGTGTGACTGCAGCCCCTCTCAGGTAGTGGTTAAAGAGCTGAAGGTCAGCGCCAGTCCTCTAGAGCAGCGCAAATTCCTGGCCGAGGCCGAGCCGTACAGGTGAGAACACCTGTACGCCCCTCTGTCAAAGGGTGGGGAACGGCGGCGGGGGGGGGGGGGGGGGTGTTAGGAGTCAGGGTCGAAAAACCTGAGAAAGCTGAACAGAGACAGGACTAGGAAACCCATGGCGAGAGGATATATAAATAACAGAAAGCAGTGAGGAGGAAGAGCAATAAACCAACAGAATAAATTTCCATGGATAAGAAGCTGTGATCGTATAAGGAACGATTCCAAATCCTAAAACGCATCAGCAGCCAACATTCCTTTTTTTATTTTTTTACCCAAAGTTGTGAGTACGCCTTCTAAGATGTTGGGGGGGGGGATAGAAAAGTTGACAGAGAGCAATGTTATACTCTCTCTCTCTCTATACTGTCAATCAAAGCACCACTAGCCAATCCCGTGCGTCTGTGAGCTCATGTACGCGGAACAGGGTGCATAGCGCTTTCAGCTGATGTTACAGGGAACAAAATGGTACAAAATACTGTATATAAGCTGACTGAACTGGCTAAAATATTTTTCTGCAATATTAACTATTTAAATAATACCCCCCCTTCCCCCGCCCCGCTTTCTTTTCCGAACATCATTCCCGTGTCTTTCTGTTTGTTTTGTTCTGAAACGTAAGTACTCCCGCATATTCGATAACTCTTGGGAGACCAGGTGAGGTGTGCAGTATCCTCATAATGGCTTATTTTAACACAACGCCTTATCAGATGTCAATTATTATACGATTACTCGATGATGATGTGAAACCGTATGCAGTGCTGTATGATTGTGGGAGATGTAGTGTATCAAGTGCATTATTGTTTTAACTGGGTTACTGAACACTCAGCATAACTGACCTATATACTATACACATTCTCGCTCTCTCTCTTGCGCGCTCTCTCTCTCTCTCTCTTCATTTTTTTAATTTAGACTGCTTTCCTGGCGTACATCGCTGAGAGTGTAACCATCACTTATATAATCACTTGTATACGAATATGTGATTTTGAATATGTACATATGTATATTCCTAGAATGAAAGAAAAACTGGGGTCTTAAAAAAAAAAACAACAAAGATTGTATGAGACTTTGAGTTCCATGCTTAGAATTTGTCCTTCCCAACTTCAATTACATCTCTCTCTCTCTCTCTGTCTCTCTGTCCTGCGGCCCCACAGGAGTCTCCACCACCCCAACATCCTGCAGTGTTTGGGTCAGTGCAGTGAGAGTATTCCTTATCTGCTGGTTATGGAGTTCTGCCAGCTGGTGAGAATGAAGTTTCTATCGCCTATCTCTCTATCCGGTCCGTTCTCAGACAATTATAACATGCTGTACAAGTGTTGCCGAGCTCTTGCGTTCTAAAACACAACTACAAAGGGTCTTGCTTGATGAAGAGCCATTTGTACTGTAGATGTCTCTTCCAGTCTTTAATATCGTCCACAAACCGTGTTTTGTACGAGAATAATTAAACTTTTTTAAAAAAACACCATCTTGCTTCCAGGGCGATCTCAAACGGTATTTGAGAGCTCAGAGGAAGTCGGACGGCATGACCCCTGACCTTTTGAACCGTGACCTTTTGACCTTGCAGCGAATGGCGTACGAGATAACGTCGGGTCTTTTACACCTTCATGAGAACAACTACATACACAGGTGAGCGTGAACGAAGCCCAAAGGCACCCTGAGACTGTTTGTGTCCTGATTGGCTCTGTCTCTTTCAGATAATATTGTTGATTTTTATTGATGATTTTTAACGAACTCGTGATTTTGCTAAGGAGCATTGCAGTTAGGTTTAGGATTTACTATTTACTTGTTTTCTATAGCGATCTTGCACTGAGGAACTGCCTGCTTACTTCAGACCTGACAGTCCGGATCGGAGATTACGGCCTCTCGCACAACCACTACAAGGTACTGCAGTATGACCTTTTTTTATTCAGTGAAGCTGGGTCCGAATGTAGCAGGAAGGACTTTTATTATTGTTAAGATACGATCCCATATCATGGGTCACAATGCCAAGAGCTCTTGGCGTCAACACCAGAATAGATACTTTATAGTGCAGCCAATGATATATATATATATATTTAAAAAATTAGGGAAAAACTTAGAACTAGACTACTATCCTATTATCCTTCAGGACTCGAGATCGACCGATGATCGGTTTTACTGATATTTAAGCATTATTCCATAATCGGATATCGGTTTTGTAATATCGGCTCCACCGATAAACGGCACCATCTTGTGGGTGTTTCGAGAATTGTGTGCAGGACCACCATTGCAGTGTTAAATCTGAGGGGAAATGAGTCGACAACGGCATGCACGGGTAAAGTATTTTTGTTTTTTGTTTTAATTAATATACTTTATTTAACATAACAGCCAGTTAAGAAATAGAGACGAACTCACAGAGTCACTTACTAAAGTGACTTACTAAAGAACTCACTAAAGACACTTTAGTAAAAGTGTACTTTATTTTTTTTTTTGCACTCTTTCAGACCCCTCTTGTATTCGAGGAGGAAGTGAAATTGACAGAATTGTTGTAAATAAAACGGTTTGTTCAGTTCAGTGGTGGTGTTATCATTGTGTCCAAAACAGAAGTAGAACAATAAATAAATATATATCAGGGTTCTGCATATCGGTTATCGGGCACATTAACACACAAATAATCAGTATCAGTAATTTAAAAAAAATCAATATCGGTCGATCTCTATTCAGGAGCCAAATGACACTGTTGGAATTTTTGTAGCGAGTGTCTATGAGGCTAAGACGGATCAGCTTAGCAGGTGGATGTAAACGGTCTCCAGAACACAGAACAGATTACTGAAAGGACAAGGAAGAAGAGCAGTTCAAATCAGTAAGATAGAAACAAGAAACCGCTAGAACCAATCACACTAGAGGCCTAATCATCATCATCATCATCATAATAATAATAATAATAATAATAATGAGCAAATATGCCCAATGTGTCCCTGTGTTTTTTTTTTCTGATTCAAACAGGAGGACTATTATTTAACGCCAGATAAGCTGTGGATTCCTCTGCGCTGGATTGCTCCAGAGCTGCTGGAGGAGTTTAGAGGAGAATTAATGGTTACAGACCAGACGAAGACCAGCAACGTGTGGTAAGGACCACTATTTGTACCACTATAGGATCTGAGCTGATATTATTTGGTTGTGTGCCATGCTTAGCATGACTGTAACACCGACATGGGTGTAACGCTTGAAAGAAGTTCACCCCGTTTATTAGACACACCAACCTTGACACTGAGTCCGTATTGTGATGCTTTAACCTGAACGCTGCATGGTTTTTTTGAACGACAGGTCCTTAGGCGTGGTGATTTGGGAGCTGTTTGAATTCGGCGCACAGCCTCATCGCCATTTAAGCGATGAAGAAGTTCTCACGTTTGTCATTAAGGAGAGACAGATCACGCTGGCTCAGCCCCGCCTCAAACTCTCCCATGCCGACTACTGGTCAGTTTCACCAATGAATCCTTCCATTACGTTCCAGGTTTAGCGATGCTGTGACTTTTTCAAACAAAAACAAACAGGACATAAGGGGTTAAAAATGGCTTTGGTCCTAACTGCACAGTAAAGGAGGACATAAAACAATGACGTTTTTAAATACATGTTAATTTATATGGGTTTGTCTGTTTTTCAGGTACGAGGTCATGCAGTCGTGCTGGCTTCCACCTCCCCAGCGTCCGACAGTCAACGAAATCTTCATCCTCCTTTCCTCTCTCCTGGCCGTGGAACAAGGAACGAGCAGGAGGAGTGTGGCCGAGGACGAGGAGGAAGACGAGTACGAGGAAGCGCACGGCCGACGGCGGAGAGGAGAAAGCGAGGAGTCGTTCGAGAGGCGATGGGACTCTCTTCGCCCCAGTGCTTTCCAGTCAGCTGCAGGTGAACGACAGAAAGACAGAGGATACAGCAGAGAGGACGGTAACTCCTTCCCTCTTCTGGATCCCGTGAATTCGATTCCTCCTTCGTCACATGAGCTCGACGACATCCTGACAGTCACCGAGACTAGCAAAGGATTGAACTTTGAATATTTCTGGGAGAAAGCACACGGTAGAAGGGGTTATAAACCACTTCCTCCTCCTCAGCCGATACCCACGCCCGTCTCTGGTCATCGTCAGTCTTTGGACACGCCTACAGTCGTGCCTGTGATTAGCGCGCGTAGCCCTTCGTTAGCCAGTGAGTACTACATTCGCTTGGAGGAACACACTCCACAGGACAAATCCACCGATCTTAAAGGGAAGCCATCCTCGTTGCGAACTCGTTCTTCGACTAGTCCTGGCGATTTGGAGTTAGTGGAGATTCCTAGTGGGATGCTCTGTAAGGGAAAGCCTACTTACCAAAACAACGTCGGACAAGGTGCCTCTCAGACACTCCAGACTGTGAGGTCCAGTGAAGTCCAAGTCCTGGTGCCAAACACGGGTCTGGTCGAGTTCAGTAAAGAAAGTTGTAGCAGAGTGACCGATTATGCAGTAGTGGACATCGGAGACCTTAAAAGAGACCCGAACCTGAGACGCTCCGGATCTGTAACATCCCAAGTACCAATCCTTCCACCGAAACCTCGCTCGATGTCCATGTCTTCAGGCAGCAATCTGCTCTCTCGGCCCCTTCCCGTACCTCCGCCTGTATACGCCCGCTCGTATGGCCTAGGTCACTACCCTGCCCCGTCTTATCCCATCAGCAAATCAGAGACTTCAGATTCCTTGTTTACGAGCAGCTGTTCCACCTCAAAACCCAACTTTGATCATCTGGGTTTCAATCGGACACACCAGAGGCTGCCTCCGTCTCCGTCGCATTCGCCATCCATCCCTCCGTCCTCAGCCGGACACTCCATATTTCCTCCACCTCAGGGTTGCCCTCCACCCCTCCCTCCTCACTACAGACCCCAAAAGGATACCTTCCACGGTTATGCAGGCGAAACATTCCCCAGACCTAACAATCCTGCGGTGCACTTAGAAAGAGACCCGTTAAGCTGTGACTATTCTGAGAAGCGGACTGCTGACAGAAGCATGACGTGTTCACAGTCATTGCACGACTCGACCTACGTGATGGACGAGTCCCCGGGAGGCAGAGAATCACCCTATTCCAAAATGTTTCACTCAGAGTCGATTCCAGGACTTGAGAGAAAGTCCTCCTCCAGCACGACGTACTCAGAAGATGACTACAACTCCCCATTTGTTTCTCCGAGTAGACTCAGCAGCGGTACTATCATTGAGCACATCAGCTTGGTCGACGACCCAGATCCTGCTACAGTGGAACTGTTCTCCAGAGGAATGAAACGAACCCAATCGCGTCTTGATACAATTCTTCCAGCTCTCTGGAAGGAGGAGGACGCAGAGATGCATCGCGAGCGAGTTGCAGCTGCTAAGAAGTCGCCCATACACCTGTTCCTGACGGAAATCTCCAACGAACCGTTGGACTCCAACGTGGGGGAAGCCTCATGGGGCAGGGATAATGACAAGCACAGTGGATTTAAAGGGATGCGGCGCTCCCAGTCTCTCCTCACCAAACTCGACTCAGCCACAAACGCATGGGCTTCTGATAAAACCACAGAAGATGACGGTATTAAAAAGAGAGACTTGTTCCTCACTGAGATTGACACCGCAATGTCGGATTGCGAAGACATCTATGATGGCGACGGGGGCGTCCCAGTATCCCGCTTTGGGACCACGCCCTTTCCCTATGCACGTCCCGAAGACTTGTCCACATATGCTGAAGCAGAAGATGTTTTCACCCAAGAAATGAAGAGATCTCAATCTCTACTGTCTGAGATAAACACTGGGAACATGGAGTCAACGACAGAAGACGTGACCAGAGAGGAGTTTCTAAAAGAGATCCAATCAGCTGAGACGTTTCTCACTGAGATAATAACAAGACAAAGCATACAGGAAGAAAGTCATTCACCCGTAGCGATATCGCCCGAATACGAGTCCGTATGCGTTGACCCAACATCCTCACCAACGATAAAATTTGAATCCTTAGCTACACCTTTAAGCGACACGAAAGAGGCCATTTATGCCCAAGTTACCAAGAGAGCTAAAAGAAGTGAAATAAAAGTTGCAGTGCGTCCAGAAATGCCTGTTCTGCAAATTGCATCAGAGCTACAAAGCCTCAAAAAAGAGCCAAATTTATCCACTTATGCTCATCCAGCCAAGGAAGAATCAGATTCAAAACCCCAAAGCCCTGCTGACTTTGTTACTTCAGGCATCCTGCCCAAAACAGGGCTTTTAATGGACCAGACATCTCCTGGGGTAACAGAGAGAACAGATGCCGAGCTGATCAACATTGAAAAGGAAGAACCTCTCCGTAACGTTAGCTTAGAACTCCCGAGACGGTCTGGAGTCCAGTGTTCGTCACAGGATGTCACGAGTAAGGACATAACAGAAGCTAGCGAAGATAGGAGTATCTTGACTGGTAAAACTGAGAGCGTTTGGAAGGTTGTAGAGGGAATCCATGTGCAGGATCCATTGCTGTTCAGAACAGACTCGAGAGACAGTTCATTTGAAAGTTCAGAACTTGGCGTAAAAGAGTCTACTTGTGTAGATATTCCCGATCCTGCCAGTTTATCAGATACCATTGCCTCCACAACTGAACAAGACTGTGGCCAAGTTATACAAATTTGTAAAAGCCAAGACTCCCCTCAGGTCTCCCAAAAGGAGATATTGTTTAACTCCAGTGAGCAAGCTACTTTGACTGACACAGATTTCAATATAAGCACCAGATATGATGCTAAAGAACTAGACCCCCTAAAAGCAGGTATCAGTACAACAGACTCGATGTTATCTCTTGGTGAAGAAAGCACTGATGTGTTACCACTGTCCTTTGCCAGGGAACCAAACTCTGAACAATCTCTATCTACTATTACACCCACAGACTCAACTATGTCACCGCTTACCTCTAGCTCTATGGACTGCCTCACCCCTGGAGACTCGTGGGTTAATGGCGGAGGCACTGGGTGGAGGATCTTGGGTACCGAAACCCCCTATCGAGATTCTGCCTATTTTTCAGACAGTGACTGGGAGGGTGGGGAAGGTTTGCCCAGAAGAGGTTCCGACGGATTGGGTTCTTCTCGTCCAAGCAGTGGTCGAGCAGGTGATAGAGGTACACTGATAGGAATTGAAGAAAAGACTGAGGCGGAGGATGACATTCCGGATGGCAAATCGGTTAAAATATCACTTGACGCCATATTGGATTCAGTGAAAAGCATTACCGAAACGAGTTCTAAACACAATCGCGATTGTACCTTGCTTTCAGGGTTTGAGACTTCTGAGGTCTCAAAAACCGACAACAATGCTATCGACAAGTTGTTTTGTGCTATTCAGGATCCACCACTAAAAGCGTTCCCATGCACCAATGCTTCCGTGTCTACTTTTCAAGTGTCTTCTGTCACCGATTTAAGTGAGGAAAATGAGGTTCAGAACATGAAATTGGCCTCCAAAACAATAGTGCAACCTGTAGAAAAGGTCTACAAGCCAAACGTTGTGGAGGAACTTTTTGAAACTCAGGCCTATTTGAAAGCAAATGTGTATGAATATGAATCGAGGTACGCTTCAGAGGGTGAAGAAGTTCAGAAGGAAGCACTGAGGTCAGAAAAGCATACACTAGATATACAAGACAGTGATGCCAATGAATTGGGCTTGAGGAACCTTACTTTTACAGAAGAAACGGAAGAGCAAGAGGCGAGGTCAGAAGCCGAAAGCCAGTTAACTGAAGCTGAGCTTTGCTTCACCACGAAGAAATCTCCGAACACCGAATGGGAGCAGGAAGGCTCGAGAGACCTTTCTCAAAAGGAATGTTTTGATGACTTTGGGGAGGATGCCTCAAATGTGAAAGCAGATGAATTATGGAATGCTGTTGAAGAGTCTGGGTCCATAAACAGATCTCTGAAGGAAGCAGTTATTTTTCATCGACTCCAGGAAGATGATCATCCAATCTGGAAAGTAGAAAATGACCAGTGGGCGTCGGCTGAAAATGACCAGTGGGCATCGGCTGAAAATAACACGTGGGTATTCACTGAAAATGACAGGAGGGCACCTGATGAAAATGCCCACTGGGCATCCGGTAAAAATGACCAGTGGCCATCAGCTGACAACGACCAGTGGGCATCGACAGACAACGACCAGTGGTCGTCAGCTGAAAACGACCAATTGGCATCAACTAAGAGATCTGAAAAAGAACTAGCGTCAGAATTCTTTCCGTGTTCAGGACAGAACAAGTGCACAGAGGACGAGATATTTGGCACGAGCCATGAATTCTGGGAAACAGAAAACGATGAATTAGCAAAGAGTGAGCCTCATCCCACCATTATGGAGACACATGAAAGAACTTGGACCGACGGAAAGCAAAAATGTCAAGAACGTCAACCAACATTTTCCGGTCGGGCCACGGACGCTCTCGAAACTCAACAGAGGATGGACGTTCACCAGGAAGAGAACAAGGAGGAGCCTGACGTGGAAAATGGAGAACCAGAAAACGGCACGAACGTAAAAGTGGAAGTGGATAATCTGGAGAACCCAGAGCAAGAGCTTCTCACTCACTGTAATGGTGTCGGAAGGCGAAGCTCCAGTGAATGCAAGGTGTACATCCAAAATGAGGCAGAAGATGAATTTCCAGGAGGTGAAGGAAAACAGATCTCTAGCAGACCACAGAACATCCTTGACGTTAAGAACGAGGCTGGAGAAATAGAACACCGTTTTGCTGATTCGGGAAGATTTGAAGGCATGAAGATACAGACTGAGTCTCATACCAATCACAACAATAACTGGGTCACGGCAACTTCTGAAACTGATGAGGCCTTGGCCATAAATAATACTGTTATTAAACCTCACTTAACTTCAGCACTGCAAGACGCATACTTCAGCCCGGACGTTGAGAGTAATCACTGCCAAACATCAAACAGTGAGACAGGCGAGGATATATTTCATGAAAAAGACAGATCAGATTCTCCGTCTTGTCCCGTTCTCACCATTAACGCTGAAGCAGAACCTTGCGCAATCCACAGCAGCAACGTTCAGTGCTGCTCTCCTGCCTTAATGTCTGTGGATATCTCGGACTGCGATGCTTCCCAGCATGCAGAAGCGACCGATTGCCACGGCCCAAATAATTTCCCGAACACGGTGCACCATATAGAGATCAAGTCTGGTCCAGCTGATCAATCCTGGATGGACGTCACTGACCACGAAAGTTTACTGGTCTTCTCCGACCATGCCGATCCCTTTGACCTATCCTCAGCCGAATGCTCGACCAGCACCCGCAGCAAAGGAATTACCGCAAATCTGGGACAAAAACCGTCACTGATCACTGAAAATCAGACCCGTCTGGTATCTGACTGCATAAATGAGGATGAAACGAGGACTAGCAAGTCTCCCTCAGTGATCTCTCAGAGCTCCTTGAACTCCATCCCGGAGCTGCTCATCTCGGAGTGGAAGGATTTGGACGAGGAGGCTCTGGAGGACTTCGAAAAGCTAGAAAAGTTGTGCTGCATTTCCGGAGATGAAGATATCCTCGGAGACCTCTTGCTAGGAAACCTCGAACTACTCGAATCCTTGAAGAAGAATCGTCAGGCTTTCCCGAGCGCCAAGGACGACCGAGATGACTCCGGGATTTCAGACAGCAAGACGAGAGTTGAGCCGAGTGAGGAGGTTCACGGAATCACGGACGAATCGCAGAGCTCGGAAGAAAACGAGCTTCTACTAGAAAAGAAGGAGGGCGTGAAGATCTCACCTGCAGTTTCACCATGTCAGTTAAATGATGGCGCCAAGGGTCAGCGATTGCTGTCGCAAATGCCGGCTAAAAATGGGCTCATGATGCAGGTAAGGCATGCCATCATGCTGGTTTTGAATTGATTTAGTCGCACGGACGCTATAATTTTGACTACGTTACAAACGAGACTTTTTTTTTTCTTGCACACTTTTTGTTTAAGGTTTGTGAAGAAAAACTGCAGTACTCCCTCAGTGAGAATGTTCAAACCAACGTACTATGGGGATCTACCATTACCGACAGCGTGATCCTGCGTCCTTGGGCAGAAACCAGCGCCGGCGCTGCTGCCAACGACGGAGCCTCAACGGGAACCGAGAGGTTTGTCGGGTATGCGTGTGCGCCTAAGCTCGCGGATCACCTTTTATACCTTTTTAATCAGTTTAAGGTGTCAAATCCTGCAAGTCCTAAATCTACCGCTAAATATTAACCACCTGTTCTAATACTGAATGAAAAGTTCTGATGTTTGTATCCTACGATTATAGTTCATGGAAACATAAAGTACGTTTGCAGAAGACCGCCTTCTCCCAATTTTTATTTAAATTTTTTTAATGAACGTATTTCCGTGGTTTGATTTGTCTCCGCAGTAAAGATGAAGCAGTCCCATGTAGCCCAGTTTTGGCCAAAAGTAAAGATGGTGAAGTGGAAGTGGGGACGCTGAAAACCATGGAGAAGGCTGAAGTCACACCTGATCCACCTGCCGCTAACCAAGCTATGAAAGGTACTTATGTTACGTACCAGCTCGGATGTCTCACCCAAAAACATCCAGCTCTTCAGTGAGGAACGTAGTTTAGACACTGATAGTTTAGACTCCATAAACACTGGAACCGGCCACCATCTTGGACTTGTAAGGAATAAAACACTTTGGGGCATGCTGTTATCAGACACTTAATCAACAGTGTGATCGTTACTCGACTCGATCTCCCCAAAGTTGATTATTTTCCTAATAATAGCACACCCTGGAGTATTTCTTATATACCATAGCAATTTGGCAACACTAACATATCGTGATTTATTAAACAAAGGTGTCACGTCATGTTTTTTATCCATTTATAGTTACGTTTACAGGGTACAGAAGTTATATGAAATATTTCTGCTGTGAAAGTCTTTTCTTTTTCCCGGCTCTTCGTTCAACTTATGAAAATTTCCTGAAAGTTTAGTCTAGGCCTTAATTAGGTTGCCAGATTGTTCATGAGGAGAAAAACAAAACAAAACAAAACATGGAATTCCACTTGAGCGGTCCACTCACCCGTCTGCTCTTCTTCTGTTATCACATCATCATCCTCTTTTCCAGCTAAACTGGCCCGCCTCTCCCTCTCTCTCCCCCCATTGCCTCTCTCGCTTCCTCTCTCTCCCGGTTCCAAAGGATTCTGGGAAGGAGGGGAAAGCAGAATCGGCCGGAGAAGAGGCTTCTCGACAGGAAGCGATCCCGAGGAGGACGAGGAGGACGAAGAGCAGGAGGACGAGGCCGCTACGAAGGTCATCGTCGTCACGGAGACCGACGTTCACAAGCGGGTGGGGCTGCGGAGTTTGCTGAAGTCGCCGAAGGAGCCCGTCGACAAGGAAAACCGTGAGCACGGGAGGAACGTGTCCTTTTTCGACGACGTCACCGTCTATCTGTTTGATCAGGTAGACCGCCAAAAAATGCGCTCCTAAATATCTATCAGTGTGCGTAGCTCTGGAATTGTTGGCCAAACACCTGTCGATGTTTTTACCCTACAGGAAACGCCAACCAATGAGCTGAGTTCGGGCTCCACCCCTGCAAGTCCGTCTCCTATCGGAAAGCCCGCCCACTTCGATGGACACGGTTAGTATGTTCCGCCGCAGTGTTTAATCACTTCATCGTGGTTGCGTTTCAGTGTAGCGCATCTGCGAAAGTGAAATGCGGTTTGGAGGCAGAATTACATTCATGTCTGGCAAAAAGTCAGCGTTTCAAGAGCAGTGAAGGTTTAGCTTTACATTGTGGTATGTTTTATGTGCGTCACAAATATTATTGTATTGTACATGTGGTGGGGGGCTTGGGGGTTGGAACTTAAGTGTGATTTTTAGACCACCCTCCCTTACTTAAGCATTGTGTCCTCATAAAAAAATTCAGGTTTTGTGAGGAATAAACAACAACCTGTTTTTGAAAAAAAAATTTCCCCCAGCAGGACCAAGTGGGCACAAAGCCAGCAAGAACAAAGAGCACGCAAAGTCGAAATCAGCACCGAGCTCATCAGCAATGTCAGCATCATCGCGCTTCACCGTCAGTCCCGCTGACGACCCTCATTTAGTCTGACACGCTTTGATGCGCACACACACACACACACATACGCACGCACACACACACACACACACACACACCCTAAGGAAATATGTAGCGCTCTGGAGTGACGCTCATCACCCGGAGGTTATTTTTTTAAACTCGGACTCCTGTTTGTTTGTTTGTTTGTTTGTTTTTTCGAGGCTGGAGAAGAAAAAGAAGAAGAAGAAGAAAAAAAAGAATTCAGGAACTTGTGTCTGATCTGAAACTGAGTTCACGGCTATGCAATAGGAGCCTTGTTACGGTTGTACCAGCTTCACTGCTCTATTTTCACGGCTTCTTAAAGTACATTTGTATTCTGTATTCAGAAAGGGAAGCACTTTTGTTCGACCAGTACCTGTCTATCTGTGAGCTTAAATACAAGTGTTAGGCGTGTACCGACGTCACAGGTTACGACATTATCGCCGTATCGTTGCGCTTCGGGTTTTTCCCACTGTGAAATCCCACGTAGATAGATTCATATTTCTTAGTTTTTTTTTTTGTAATGTATTTTACCATGTTAACTATATCGGGACATGAGATAAAACGGGGAAGACTGTAAACATCCCGTTTCTCCTGATAATTTATTCAAACGTTTCGTAAGCGTCCGCTAACATCAAACATCACGATATATCGTAGACCCGATGATCGGCACGCGCCTAACAGTAAATGTAAATTTGTTCTCGTTGCAGTCGAGGTGAACCCGAAGCCTCTGTATCTTAACAGTGCAGTGCTCTTTTAGTCTTTGTACAAACGAATAGTGACATTACGGCGGTGTACGATCTCATTTTAGGATTTATTTCAACTTTATTCTTAGATTGCACGCAAGAAGAAGGAAAAAAAAGAAAATACTGCTACCACCTGTTCACAACTGAGTTATGTTTTATACAGTGTTTTAATTGCGAAATGTCATTTATTTATTTGTTTGTTTGTTTGTTTGTTTGACTTTTATCCCACCCACCCCACCAACACAAAAAATGATAATAATAATAATAATAATAATTGCACATTTCCTTTGTCTTGGATGTTATGCATTATTTTCATCAGGTGCTACATGCGTCAAAAGCCAGATTATTCCACCTCCATATAAGCTTCGCAATATTTTCTATTATTTACCTACTTCTTTACTAGATGTTAGTCTGTATCGACTTTGTCACATTATAGCGTGTCTATTTGTAAATGTTATTTTGAACTGTGTTGGACACGTTCTTTACGTTATTTATGTTTAAAAGCAATTTTAAAAAAACGAGAAATCGTCCAAAAAACAAACAAAAAAAACCCCAACCCACATGCGTTAGTTAGCGACACACCGATTCATATTTAATTTGACAAATCGGTGTCGGAGGTAGAAAAAAAAAAACAAAAAAAACAAAAAAAACAAAAAAAAAAAACCAACCAGCTCATTTGTAAAAATGGATTTCAGCAACTGTTTCATTGCGAGGTTTCTTAAGGATTATTCTGGGGAGGAAAAAAAAAGGAAACTGTGAAACATTTAACGAACTGTTTGATGAAAAATAAATTGTATTGGCTTATAAAACCCTGGTGTGTTTGGATTTTTTACTCTTTTTTTTTTCTTTTTTCATTTATAAATAAATAAATAAAAGTTTTATAAATGTAACACGGAGCGTTAGTCAGAGCAATACCTGCGATACCAATTCTCTGTGTGACAGCTAACATGTCAAGTTTACTTGACATAACGAATAATTCCCAATTAGAACTGTAAATGCCTATTTCTTCAGGGACGCGTCCTCTTGTTCGGACGGTCGTTTCTATTTAAGCTTAGTATTATTATTGTTGTTATTTTGTCACACGACCTTAAGTTTTGTTGCAAACACAAATAAACTATTGCACTGCAGAATAAGTGGTCTGTGTTGTTATTTTAGGCTACTCATCTCAGTTACGCACTAGGACTTACTCCTGAGAAGTGCCCCTAGAAAAGTAGTTTCATTCAGCAAGTCTGAGAAAAGTGGTTCAACCCCCCTGTATATTACCTTCTGATGATTTATAAAGCACTAAAGTGATGACGGTGATGTATTTAAGTGTCATCGTTATGTATAACAAGTTTCATTTATAGATCAGTCCCCTACACTGAGAACACAGGGGGGAACCTGGACCTCCTCTCGGTCCTCAGCTGATGCTCGACCGCTGCCACACAGACTAATTACAGGTATTATAGGTCATATTTTTATTGATTTTTTAAAATCAAGAATTAAACTAAATTACGCATATACCACAATTATGCAAATATATGTAGCAAATCCAACTAAATTTAAAAGAATATAAACATTAATTACAAACATCTACGATCTTTGGCTCTACGACAACAATAGAAATAAATTAATAAATTAATTAAATCATAGAAATGAATTAATAAATGAATTTATTATATGCTTTTTAATTAAACTCTGTCTGTATCGGACGCCATCTTGGCCCAGCCACCGGAAAGTAGGTAATAACAATATAAATAAATAACGCAGCAACAGGACAAAACGTCGTGATTTCGCGCATGCGCGTTGAAGCTGAAACTGAAACACGGGAAATGAACTCTCCGGCGCACCGGAAACTGTAACGCGTGCGCGCGAGAAACATTTCTCGAAAGTGTGATTTTTTAAAATTTTTATTTTATTTATTTATTTTGCACAGGGGCTCAGTAATCCTTAAGTCATAATTAAAATATTATACGTACTGTAGTGTGTATACTTTGGTTTGTATTTTTTAAAACAACACCATTTCCCAGAAGACTGTGCGGTTGGATGCGCTATAAGTGACGCATTTCCTGTGCGACGGTCGTAGCGCTGTTGTAACGTTTGTTTGCGAATGAACGTTGTTGGATTTTCTCATTTAAGCGTTTCGTTTTTGTTATTTATTGTTACCCCTTGCATACATCCGAGAGAATAGAGACAGCTTTAAGAGGTAAGTTTAGCAGAATTAATTATTAATTTAAAATAAAGCTCAACTTTCTTCCTACGAGGCTAACTAGTTAGCTACCGGCTGATTTAGCTGATTAATTCCCGTTTTATATTCAGTGAGCTAATGTTGCCATGCATTTTGTTTAACGTATCCTCTAATGTTAAGTCATTTGTTTAGATGTAGCTAGCTATAAGTAAAATATATTTTATGTAAGTGACGTCGCGTTTAAATATTTATTTGTTTATTTTTGTCCTGTTAAGTTTGTAGACTTGAACTTGGATTTAGAGCGCAACAAACATTTCACCTTTTTCTCCTGCAGATGTCTTTAGCAGATGAGCTCTTGGCTGATTTGGAGGAAGCTGGAGAGGAAGGAGAGGACGGACTGTACCCGGGTGGAGAAGAAGACCAGATTGATGGAGAAACTGTAAACAGAGTGGGACATGGAGGACTGGAGGACATTCCAGAGGAGATGGAGACGGACTTCAGCAGTACGGAGTGTGTGACTTCTATAGCAAAACTGCGCAACAGTAAATCAGTGAGTGTCACATCGACACAATTCGTTTCTCCTCTGTAATAGCTCAGGTTAGGGTGAAGGACAGACAGACAGACAGGTTGGTGGACTGAGGGACGGACAAGCAGGTGGAGGCACAGATAGACAGGAAGGCAGGTAGTTGGAAAAACAGAGAGATGGGGAGGTGGAGGGATGACTAGACTGGTAGGTGGGCAGATGGGAATGGTAGATAGACAAGAATGATACAGACAGGTGGAGCAGTGGTAAGATGGATGCACAGACAAAGGGCAAGGTGGACAGATGCACAGACCGACAGAAAGCTAGACGGGGAGGTGCTCAGACAGGTGGGGAGGTGGGTGGATGGATAGACAGACAGGTGGGAAAGTGGTCAGATGGATGCACAGACAGGTGAAGAGGAGGGCTAGACAGATAAATGGACAGACAGACATGCAAGGGATGGATGGACAGACAAAGAGGAGGGTGGGGAGGAGAGTTAGGTGGATAGACAGGTGGGGAGGAGGGGTAGGTGGATAGATGGATATACAGACAGACACATGGGAAAGTTGTCAGATGGATAGACAGGTGGAGAGTAAGGCTAGACAGAAATGGACAGACACATGCAAGGGATGGATGGACAGACAAAGAGGAGGGCAGGGAGAGAGGTGGATGGATGGATGGATGGATAGATAGATAGACAGACAGACAGACAGGTGGGGAAGTGGACAGATGGATAGAGAGACAGGTGGAGAGGAGGGTTAGACAGACATGCAAGGGATGGATGGATGGGCAGGCAGCAAAGTTGATAAATGGACACGTGGTGAGGCTGAATGGACAGACAGACAGACGGCTACAGTGACCTGACTGCTCGAGAGAGAGACACACACACACAGAGTGACAGGTTTACATTTACTTTAATAATCCAGTTGCACCAGAACAGAACAGTTTTGTTAACGTGTGTGTGTGTGTGTGTGTGTGTAGTTTGCTGAGATCATGGATAAGATTGCGCAGTACGTCGGGAATCCACGCAAAAACACAGACGGTAAGTAGACGATTCTTGGTGCCAGTGAGTGAGCAATGAGGTCGGTCTGGTATCGGAACCCCACCCGTGTACTGTGTGAGTGATCTCTCGTTCCCATCTGTGTTCTTACTCCCCCCCCCCCCCAGTTTCTGGGCCGGTGGAGGCCGATCCTGAGTATCGTCTCATCGTCGCCGCTAACAACCTAACGGTGGAGATTGATAACGAACTGAGTGAGTTTCCTAACTTCAGGTCGTCTCTCCAGTCTCGATTCAGCCTCTACCTTCCTTACCTCTCCTCCGTAAACCAGTCTACTGCACTTAGCCCAGAGAAATGGGATAGGACAGATATTTATAAATAAAGACGACCACTAATCTATATTTGTTTTTGGGGTGGTTTGTTTGTTTGTTTGTTTGTTTGTTTGTTTATTTATTTATTTAATAGATATTATTCATAAGTTTGTGCGTGATAAATACTCGAAGAGATTCCCGGAGCTGGAGTCGCTGGTGCCGAACACGCTGGATTACATAAGGACTGTCAAGGTCAACTTTAAAATCAATCAATAAATAATCAATAATGGCTCTGTCTGAAATTGTTTAGATCATGATATCGGTAGAATGTAAAAGTGTGTGTGTGTTTGTATGTGTGTAGGAGCTGGGGAACAACCTGGACAAGTGTAAGAACAATGAAACGCTGCAGCAGATTCTGACCAACGCCACCATCATGGTGGTCAGTGTTACCGCCTCCACCACACAGGGGTGAGTGCGCGCGCACACACATTTAACAAACTATTGATTGATTGAAATCAATTGATTTTGATGAACTTGATTGTTTTCCTTTTGTTGTCGTCGTTGTTTTCCAGTACGCTCCTGGCAGAGGACGAGCTGCAGCGACTGGAGGAGGCGTGCGACATGGCGCTCGAGCTCAACCAATCGAAACACAGGATCTACGAATACGTCGAGTCGAGGATGTCCTTCATCGCTCCGAATCTGTCAGTCATCGTGGGCGCCTCGACAGCTGCCAAGATCATGGGTAGGTTGGGGGTTTTAGACGTCTTCATACATATACATATATATATATATATATATATATATTATATAATATAATATAATATAATATAATATATATGAATAATTATAATAAAATGCAATAAATATTTTATATTTAAAAAAAAATTTAATTCTTTTTAATTATTATTTTTGTGTTTTATTGAACAGGAATCGCTGGCGGCCTGACGAACCTGTCAAAGATGCCGGCGTGTAACTTAATGTTGCTGGGAGCGCAGAGGAGAACGCTGTCTGGATTCAGCAGCACATCACTGCTCCCTCACACAGGCTACATCTACCACTGCGACGTGGTGCAGTCCCTCCCTCCGGTTAGTGTGTACACACACAGGCCTATATCCGAGCTTGACTGGGTCTGTCCCAAATCAGTAACCGTGTAACCTTTTTATATGCTGTATTATTTTATAATCAAATAATCGTGTGTGTGTGTGTGTGTGTGTGTGTGTGTGTGTGTGTGTGTGTGTGTGTGTGTGTGTGTGTAGGATCTGAGGAGGAAGGCGGCACGTCAAGTCTCAGCCAAGTGCGCACTTGCGGCCCGTGTGGACAGTTTTCACGAGAGTACAGATGGCAAGGTGGGGAGCGCGCACACACACACCGCACTTGCAGTAGCTCGCTTGAACATTCTGTTAAAATTTGTGTGTGTGTAGGTCGGTTATGAACTGAAGGAGGAGATTGAGCGTAAATTTGATAAATGGCAGGAGCCGCCGCCCGTCAAACAAGTGAAGCCCCTCCCCGCCCCGCTCGATGCGTCAAGGACGAAGAGAGGAGGCAGGAGGTGTGTGTTAGACTGTGTGTTAGACTGTGTGTGTATCTGTATGCGGTGTCCATCAAACACTGCGTTTATTTTCAGGTATCGTAAGATGAAGGAGCGTTTGGGACTCACAGAGATCAGAAAACACGCGAACAGAATGACCTTCGCTGAGGTACAACACATTCTCCCTCTCTCTCTCTCTCTCTCTCTCACACACACACACACACACACGATCTCCCACGCGCTCTCGCACACAGCCTTTTATTTTTCTCAGTAATTAAGTTGTGTGTAAATATACTAACGCCACACTAACACTTTAGATATATTAACACCATAGACACTCTAATGAACTAACGAACAAGTTTTCACGAGTCGCGTAAACAGTCGTACAAATGACTTTGTTTATATCCTGCTTGATGTGTTATCTGTGTTGTTGTTATTATTATTATTATTATTATTATTATTATTATTATTATATAAAACATTATAAGAAATTGAGTTGACGTGACTCTCGCAGTCTGGCTCCGCTTTGTAACTTTGCCGTGTGACGTTGCGTGTCTCAGATCGAAGACGACGCGTATCAGGAGGATCTGGGCTTCAGCTTGGGGCAGCTGGGTAAATCGGGCAGCGGCAGGGTGAGACAGGCGCAGGTCAACGACGCCACCAAAGCTCGCATCTCCAAATCCCTGCAGGTATGATAACGCAACACACACACACTACCAACACACTGATACTGAACATACACCTGTTTATAAAGACATATTTGAGGCTATACAGCTTTGATCATCATTTTAAAGCTAAGCTATATTTTCCCAGTTGCCTAGCAACAGTGTTCACACTGCTTTAACCACTTGAACACATTCTCTAAGTTGTATTTGAATCGTTATTGTGTTGATGGACAACTGTGTGTGTGTAGCGGACGTTGCAGAAGCAGAGCATGACGTATGGAGGGAAGTCCACCGTCAGAGACCGATCTTCAGGAACGAGCTCCAGTGTGGCATTCACTCCATTACAGGTACACAGTCCCCCTCTCTCTCTCTCTCTCTCTCTCTCTCTCTCTCTCTCTCTCTCTCTCTCTCGATTAGCTAGTTGACTTGGATAACTAGTACTCTTTAACGTGATTTGGGAAGCAGCCATGTTCATCCGCAAGGGTGAAAAAGTACGGCACTAGATGGCTCTTTATTTGTTTTTGTTTGCTTTCCTGCAGGGTTTGGAGATCGTCAATCCGCAGGCTGCAGAGAAGAAGGTGGCCGAAGCCAACCAGAAATATTTCTCCAACATGGCCGAGTTCCTCAAGGTCAAGAAAGAAGGAGAAGCCAAAGCGTGAGACTGAAACGCATGTGCATTTCAGCATGAAACACAAACACACACACACTCACTCGCTCGCTCGCTCACTCTGGATAAAGACTTTTCCTATACATGTGTGTGAGATCCATACTTGCATCACTTTGATTTTTTTTTTTTTTTTTTTTAAATAAATGTGAAAGATTAAAATGTTGTAGAAATATGAGTCCAAAAGAAAGTTGTTTTTTTTCCCGCCATCGTAAGGTTACAGGTTAAGAAATTAAGATCGTATTCAATTGCTATAAATTAAAATGTACACACAATTTAATGTTATGGGGAGAGAGAAAAATCTGTGGTTCATGTTACAGACAGAAGCACAATGAGAGTCTGGTTCATAAAAGTATTTTATTGAAATTGTACACTTGGGTTTTTTGTGGGTTTTTTTTTTTTTGTTTTTTTTTTCTTTAAAATTTTTTCTCTCCACTCTCAGCCCCACTAAAGGCCATGAAATTAATTTATACATCACTTATTTCAGGAGAAAAGTTCACAAATCAGCTGCACTTTCAGTCCATGTGCTGAGAAGAAAAAAAAATTCTTTTCAAAGTCGATGATGATGATGATGGAATTTCGCTTGTTTGTTTGTTTTTCCCCCTTCTAAAATAAGAAATAAAAAGTGACGTGTTAAAGGGGGTATCTTTTTACATATTAAAGGTAAAGCTGTAACTATAGAAACAGGGATTTTAGAGTAGTTTAGTGACCCAATCTGAGAACAACGTAAAACATGTCTGGAGCTATGGGGGGGGGGTGGAACAAGACGGAAATAAAATTTTCCACAATGTATATACTGTAAAAGCACGTATCTTTTCAAATGCTTTTTTTTTTTTTTTTTTTAAAATGTATTTTTAGAATTCATTTGACTTCCTCGTGTCGTTGTTCAACCAACACCGGAATCACGTGCGTGTAAAACCTTTCCCGCGTACACACACACACACACACACACACACACTCTCTCTGGAGATAAAAGATGCTACAAAAACAAACAAACAAACAGGGAAAAAAAACGAGGGCGGCCAGTAATAATAATAATCATCATCATCATAATAACGGCGTTTAGGTGACGCAGGCCGAGAAGAGTTCAATTGCATAGCAATTTAATGTGTCCACTCGTTTTCCGTTTTCCGTCTTCGCCCTCCTGGATGTGTCCGAGCTCTGTTTAGCGCTGTCCGGATTGATTTAACTTCTTTTTATTTAAAACTGTTTTGCTGAATTCTGACTCACAGGGGGAAAAAAAACATATGTTTTAAATATTAGAAAGCGTGTCCTGTGTGTTTGTGCTCGTGTTGGGTTCTGAGAGCCGGCCTTTAAAAAGCCCGTTTCGTAAAGCACAAACAAACAGCGACGCTTTTTGCTCTTTAATGCCATTGCAAAAGACCTTTTTTTTAAAAAATTTTTTTATATATAATATACTTTTTTCTGCTTATTTAGATGATAAAAGAAGGGGGGCATTTAATTGAAAGAGTTTTCGTTGTGTGTAAACAGTCACTCGACCCTGTCTCTCTCTCTCTCTCACTCACTGATGAAGCCCTACTTTACACTCCTCACAGCGTGGACTGCACTCCTCTCCTGGAATGTCAACAGCTGCCGTCGTAGCCATCTCTCTTTCTCACTCTCTCTCTCTCTCTCTCTCACTCATTCGTTCCCTCTGTCACTGCAGGTCTCGGTCCTCCAGGTATCTGTACTCGAACGTGAAGCCCTCCTTCTTTCTCTGGCCCCATTTTTCATAGTCAAAGTAAATGTAAGTTCCCTACAAGGTGGGAGGGAAGGAGGGGGAGGTGGGAGGAGAGAACAGTTTCATCAGTCAGTCATGTCTAAACAAAATGGCCACCATATTGGCGTTGCTAAAGGAGAAACTCTACAGTGCGTGGACAAGGAAGAGAAGAGTTGTATCCGGTAATCTATGTCAAAAGTTTAGACGCACTCGTTTTTTTGTCCGCCCCCCCCCCCCCCCCCCCCCCCAATCATTTTCTCGATTGATTTCTTGAGGAATCCCCCCGAGATGCTTTTTAAACAGTGTTAAAGGAGTTCCCACCTGCGCTGAACACTTATTGGCTGATTAACACCGATTTCACACATTTACTCGTACACCTTCAGCACAAAAGGTTTTTAAAATCATGAGAAACATTTCAGTCAAGTGTCCCCAAACTTTTGACTGGTAGTGTACGTCAATCACAAACTAGATAAAATTCTGAACCTGTTCGAACTCGTCGGTGATGGTCTTGGGTTCCTCGTGTCTCTGGAACCACATCATGTATTTAGTGTGGAATCTCCAAGACTGCTTCTTCAGGGCTTTCGCTGAGAGATACTGAGCCTTCGTGCCCTGACACAAACACACACACAGAGAACGCTCAGACACATACTCTCTTCGTATTCTTTCACCTTCACTCACTCACTCGCTCACACACACACCTCCAGGTAGTAGAAGATGAAAAACAGGGTCTCGGTGGAGAGTCTCTGGTAGAAGTCAATGGAGTCGCAGTGATGAGGAGGAGTGTGATGGTGGAAAGGTAAAAGAGGGCACGGAGTCCTCATCACGTATTGCCTAAACACACACACACACACACACACACACACACACACACACATTGTATAACCTTCTAATGTTCTAGCACTTCATCTTCTACTGCTCTTTTTGAGCGTGTGTGCTGTGAATACCTGATCCTTTCCGAGTCTGACGGGAGGGGCATGTGCCCCCAGGCTGCCTCCTGCATGATCTGCTGATACAGCTGCTCTTTACTGAGAGGGGAGGGGCCTAGAGGACACGCCCCCAGAGTAGGAGGAAGATTCACCTCCGTCACAGCAGGCTGGGGGGGAACCGGTGGGCCAGGGGCGGAGGAGGATGCCGAAAACAAATCTGTAAGAGAATCGCAGCGTGTGTGTGTGTGTTGAAGACTTTATTCTTAAGACAGCTCCATAACGTTGTTGCTTAAATGACATTAACGAATATAGCTGATAGACCAGATTTAAAATCAGTACTTAAAATGACACTTTTTCTACTGTGTGTGTGTGTGTGTGTTTGTAACGTACCTCGTTCTGTCAGATGAAGTGGTGGGATTTCTCCATCCAGTCCAGAACCTAGAGCTGCTCGCTCAGCCATCGCCTTCAGAGAGCTCAGAGGCTCAGGAGCCTGCGCGCGCGCACACACACACAAAAAAGCTTCTTCATCAGATTCTTTTCATTAGTCAGATTGACGGTGTATAACTCTTAACACAAACCTTTATGGGGTCTGGGCCAGGTGTGTAGGAGTGCGGGCCGTTCAGCAAACTCCCACCACCGGGGGCGCTGTCTGAAAACGACGGAGATTGAGAGGAGGGAGGCAGAGTGATGGAGCTCAGCAGGGTCGGCCCGTTATCCAGACTAAGTGGGGGGGGGGGGAGAGAGAGAGACGTGGTGAGAGGAAGAAGAAACCGGAGAGCTGTGTGTATTGGAGAGTCCGCTTACGTTTGATTGGCCAAGGAGCCGGTGGAAGAGGGCTGGCTGCTCTGTGATAGGCTGGCACTGCTGAGGGAGGAGTCCGAGCTGCTGTCGGCCACCACCGCACTGTACGCTAGAGGATCTTAATGTCAGACATCACCCAGATTAGACTTTCATTATTAGCTGTTGCAATTGACAACCTTTACAGCATAATTCTGCTCAGGGCTCAGGTGGGTGGGCGGGGCTAAATTTAGACTAGGTTTTGCCAGGTAGCCCAGTGCAAAAAATTTAATATTCTTTAAAAAAAAAAAACTCAGATTAGACCTCACTGGGTTTTACTCACTTGTTCCTCCATTTTGTTTCACCACACTGGGCGGTCGGGCAGGTGCCACGTTACCCATGATGCCCCCTGATGACGCTGTACTGCCCCCGTTTCCAGCGCCCATGCTGGCTCCGCCCCCTGGCACCGTGCCCACCGATGGGCTGATGGGTAACTGTACTGCTCCCTGGTGCGTCGGCTGCGCTGGTACGAGGCCTAAAACGCCCCCGTTGGAGCTCATCGGAAGCGTCCCGTTAGCGTTCGGCGTGGAATTAGTGTTAACGCTTGCTCCGCCCACCGCTGAAACGGTGCCGCTGTTATTTCCCGTGGGTCCGCCCGGGCCGCTTCCGGCTGCCGCCTGGGCATAAGGAGTGGGCATCGAGCTCGAAATCACGGTGGCGGCGGCAGCCATGTTGCCCGGCATACTGCTGCTGGTCACAGCCGTGCCCACTTTGCCCACGTTAAGCCCTCCTGACATCAGCGGCTGAGAGTTAGAAGAGGGAAGAGCTGACGGGGTGGTGGACGAGGGCAAGTTAGGGTGGCTGGGTGGGCTGGACGTGCTGCTGGACGTCACTGAGGAGGAGGAGGAGGAAGAGGAGGAGGAAGATGACGACGACGACGAAGATGAGGACAGCTTGCTGTGCGGATGCTGCTGGACGGCGCTGCTGAAACTGCCCAGGAGAGTGTTGCCCCCGGAAACCGACGCCGTTCCCCCAACAACAGCTGCCATGGAAACGAGGGAGGAGGTGGAAGAAGACGAAAAGCCTGAGGAGGAGGAGCAAGAGGAGGAGAAAGACGACAGGGGGTTGCTGCTCTTCACAGGTGACTGAGGAGAGAGAGAGAGAGAGTGAGAGAGAAAAGAAGGAAGCACACAATGGAAAAATGTAATTAATCATTAAAAAAAAGGTGACTATTAAAAACTGTAAAAAGTGTCCAGACGCCTGACCTGGCTCACTTCGCCGTCAGTAGATCGGCCTCTCTTCTTCTCCTCTTCTGGGATCTCCTGAATAAACGCACACACCCGATTCATTAACTAAAGGATAAACACGGCCATTTTTCTGCGAGCTTGTACAAAAAGAATTGTTTTTAAAACATAAAAACAGGAAAAAGGAAATTTACCGCGGTAGCCGTGGCCGGAGACGGCGGTACAGGAGAGGACGACGTCGTGGAGGTCGGAGTACTCATCTCATCATCGTTGTGTCCCTGCGGAGATGTCGCCAACATCGCTAAATGGAGACGGAAAGAGAGAGAAATGGAATGGTGGATACATTTAAAAAAAAAAAAAATTTTAAATAAATAATCCCGAAACGGTTCTACAAAACATCGACGCCGGCAACGCTTACGGATGTCTTCGAGGTCGAGGTCGTCGTACAGAAACTCATTCTCCTTAAAGTCGGGATCCTGCGAGGAGTCGATGTAGTAGTCCACGTCGTCCTTTATCTTGTGGATCGCCTCCACCTGTTCGGCCGGAAAGAAACGGAATAAATCGAACGCTCGCGTTAGGAAAGGAAATGGCTTCTTTAAATGTTAAAAAAAATTGTCGTTAGGAAAAAAAGTCTCGCCTGCACCGAGTCGTTGTCTAACATCCTTAAGATGGTCTCCAGCATGCGGATGTGGTACCGGTGTCTCTCAATCAGCTTCTTCAGCTCCTCGATACGATCCTGCTTCTAAACACACACACACGAACAGCTTTGTGAGAGGACGACAGACGTGAGAGACACAGAGAGAGAGAGAGAGAGAGAGAGAGAGAGACTGACATCCTTGTCTCCTTTTTTCTTCCTGGTCTGAACGGACAGAGACTCCACCTCGCTCTCGAACTGGTCCACCTGCATGTTCAGTGTGTCGATGGTGTTCTACAAAGAGACAAGAAAACAAGCGACGTAAACGACGGGCTGTGTCCCAAACAGTGTACTTTAATATTCATACGCTAGTCTTTGAACGTGTTTGAAAGTGTTTCCTTTTCGCTCGGTAGGAGCCGCGTTGCTGCGAGGGTCATGGAGGAACTTTACCGTGAGCCACTGCTCCGTTTCCTCCTTCTCCTTCTGCGCCGGATCCACCTTCTGAGCCAAACCCAGTCCTTCTTTAGAGTACGCCTTGGTCTTGGTCTCCCGCTCTACCACTTTAAAGCGCTCCATTTGCTACGGAAACACAACGACGGCTCGGGTTAATGACTTCACGCCCAGCGCCTCACGGCAAAAGCCACTGTGACGGTAAATAATTGTTTCTGACCGTCTCGATGAGCTTCCGGTTCTCCACTAGCTGCCGTTTGTCTTTGATCTCGTTGGACGCCACCCATGACTTAATCTGGTCTCGGAGTCTCTGTGAGGGGAGATGTTCAGGGACATAATGAGCTACACACACACACACTGATGTAGTGCACTAACCACTTTTAGTGTAGGTCATGTGCTCACACTGGGAGAAAGTAACTACAGTGCAGCGCTAATAACCACATGCTAACCATGCACTAAACACCACTGAGGGAGGAAGTATGTGTGTGTGTGTGTGTGTGTGTGTGTGTGTGGAACACCAAACGCTTTATACACACACACACACACACACACACACACACACACACACACACAGCAACAAGGGACTGAGAGATCAGAGGGAAGGAAAGCTCATTGAATGAAGGAATAGGGAAGGATGAAAGGAAGAAAAGAATGAAGGAATGGATGAATGTGAAATTGTGAAAGAAAAGGATAGATTAATAAAAATTATTAGATAAATAAGTAAAGGTTGATAGATAAAGATCAACGGATAGATCGATGGATGCACAGACAGACAGACAGACGGATGGATGGATAGATAGAAAAAAGCGATTACTGACCCAGGCGAACAGTAACAGGTAAGTGTTTCTTTCTGGATTTTTTTAGTTGAAACTAGTTTTAGCACCAATTGTCAGATAGAAGCTGTAACTGTGCTTCCTTGTTGCTACGAGCTGTGTACACGTTTCTAGATTAAAGCTAATTCCGGTATTCATATTCGGTTTCATACTCCCAGAAAAGTACGCAACTTGGACAACCTGTGCTCTCTGAATGTGGCCTCTGCAGATTCCCTCTGGTTCTCTATAGGACTTTGGAACTGCCAATCTGCTGTCAACAAGACAGATTTCATTCCTGCCTTTGCAACCTACTCCAACCTCAGTGTGCTGGCTCTGACTGAGACCTGGATCTATGCTGAGAACACTGCCACACCCGCTGCCCTAGCCTCCAACTTCTTCTCCCCTACCTCACGTCCCAACAGACGAGGAGGTGGTACAGGTTTACTTCTCTCCAAAACATGGAAATTTACCTGTCTTTCTCCCTCATGCTCCTACACTTCCTTTGAATTTCATGCTGTTACAGTCACTGACCCTGCCAAAATGCACTTTCTTGTTGTTTACCGTCCTCCAGGTCAACTGGGGAAGTTCATCGAGGAATTTGACCTGCTACTGTCTACCATCCCGGATGACAGAACTCCTCTTGTGGTCCTTGGTGACTTCAACATTCATCTCGACAAGCCACATGCAGCTGACTTTCTTGCTCTCCTTCCCACATTTGACCTCAGGCAGTTCGCCACACCAGCAACCCACAAAGCCGGCAAACAGCTCGACCTCATACTCACACATAGTTGCACCACACACAATCTTCTCATTACTCCTCTCCACACCTCTGTCTATTTCTTTATCCAGTTCTCGATTTCTCTCCCCTCACCCCTTCACTGTCTCCACCCTCTATCTCTTTTTGTCACAATCTTCGCTCCCTTTCCCCTTCACACTTCTCCTCCGTTGTCACAACCTCACTTCCCTCTGATAGCCACCTCTCCTCCTTGACTTAAACATCGCAACTGACATGCTATGTTCCACCCTAACAACTTCTCTTGACAGCATCTGCCCCCTAACCTCCAGACCTGCTCGCACATCACCCTCTAGCCATTGGCTCTCAGAAGCTCTGTGTAACAACTGGGCCAAACTAAGAGCATCTGAAAAGAAATGGCGCAAATCTAACAACCCAACTGACCAAACCAGTTACCAAACACTTCTCTCCTCTTTTTCCAATAGCATCTCCATTGCTAAAGCCACATACTACCAAGAGAAGACTGGTAGTTCTCCCAACACCCGCACTCTCTTCAAAACCTTTTCTTCTCTATCCCCCTCCTCCCCCTTCCCCTACCTCTCTCACTGCAGATGACTTTGCCACTTTCTTTTCCAACAAGGTTACATCAATCAGGAACCAGTTCTCAACCCCAGACATGCATAGACCAGCTCCTCCTAAATGTAACTCCCAACTGACTTCCTTCTCTCCTCTCTCTCAGAGACTGATGTCTCTAAACTCCTCCTCTATAGCCGTCCCACAACCTGTCCTCTTGAACCTATCCCTTCTCACCTTCTTCAGTCCATCTCTCCCACACTATTACCTGCACTCACACACATCTTAAACACATCGCTCTCTACTGGCACATACCCTACCTCATTTAAGCAGGCCCAGGTTACCCCACTGCTTAAAAATCCATCACTTAACCCTGCTGTAGTTGACAACTACAGACCTGTTTCCCTCCTCCCTTTTCTTTATAAAACTCTTGAAAGAGCCGTTTTTAAATAACTCTCCAATTTTCTCACACAGAACAACCTCCTGGACACCAAGCAGTCTTGCTTCAAGAGCAATCACTCCACAGAGACTGCTCTGCTTTCCATCACTGAAGCCTTACGACTAGCAAGAGCAACCTCTAGATCATCTGTCCTCATCCTACTCGACCTCTCTGCTGCTTTCGACACTGTGAACCATCAGATCCTCCTGTCAACTCTCTCCAGCCTGGGCATCACTGCAACGGTTCTGCGCTGGGTGGAATCCTATCTCTCAGACAGATCCTTCAAGGTATCGTGGACGGGAGGTATTTCTGAAACTCAGCAACTCACAACTGGCGTTCCACAGGGGTCAGTTCTGGGTCCACTGCTCTTTTCTATCTACACTACATCTCTAGGGCAGGTGATTGAGTCTCATGGTTTCTCATATCATTGCTATGCTGATGACACCCAGCTCTATTTGTCCTTCCAGCCTGACGATCCATCTGTCTCTGCACGTATCTCTGCTTGCCTGTCGGACATCTCGGTCTGGATGAGGGAACACCACCTTAAGCTCAACCTGGCAAAATCTGAGCTTCTCGTCATCCCAACCTGCCCCTCAATCAACCGCAACCTCACTGTACAGCTCGGCTCAACCACACTCAAGCCAGCCAGGACGGCCAGGAACCTTCGGGTGATTCTCAATGACAGCTTGACCTTTACAGACCACGTCGCAACAACAGCACGGTCCTGTAAGTTCATCCTGTACAACATTAAGAAAGTCAGATCCTACCTCACCAAACAGGCTACAGAGATACTAGTCCAGGCTCTTGTTATCTCAAAACTGGACTACTGCAACTCACTACTCTCGGGCCTTTCGGCCAGCTCTATCAAACCCCTTCAGATGATTCAGAATGCTGCAGCGCGCCTCGTCTTCAACCAGCCCAAGAGAACCCATGTCACACCCCTCTTCTTCTCCCTGGCTTCCTGTAGCCGCCCGCATCAAATTCAAGGCCTTGATGCTCAGCTACAAGACCCTGTCTGGAACAGCACCCCCCTACCTCAACTCTCTCCTGAAGGCTTACGTTCCCTCACGCAATCTGCAATCAATCAGCGACTGACGCTTGGTAGTGCCTACTCAGCGTATCTCAAGATCCCTTTCAAGAACATTCAAACTAACTGTTCCTCAGTGGTGGAATGAACTTCCAACCTCAATCCGGACCACAGAATCTCTCACTATCTTCAAAAAACAGCTAAAGACCCACCTCTTCCGTGAACACCTAACCAACCCTTAAAAATAAATAAATAAATAAATTTACTCTGGCACTTACACCTCTACTCTGCGCACTTTGCTTCTTCAGGAACTCAATTAATGGATCTTGTATGGTAGCACTACTTGTATTGTTCTCTGCTTGATGTATCGCTTTGCTTGTATTTTGTCATTTGTAAGTCACTTTGGATAAAAGCGTCTGCTAAATGAATAAATGTAAATGTAAATGTAGATAGATAATAGATGGATACATAATCGATCGATAGATAATAGATAGATAATAGATAGATAGATGATCAGATTGTCACCTGGAGCTTTTTAATCTCCTTCTTGAGGTCAGCTTCGTATTTCTCCTTCTGGTTGGCGTTGGCTGCGTTGTGGAGCTGTTTAACACACAACACACTCTTTATTCTCTACACCACCCACACAATCACCACCACCACCACCACCACCACAGCAGCAGGTCGCCCGCCTCACCACCTCACACTGTTGTACTGGATTTCTAACACACTGTACATCAGCCCGAGTCCTGCTCCTCATCACCTCCTTCTCTCAGAGGAGCACACACACGCGCTACACTCCACACACACACACACACACACACACACACACTACACACACTCTACACACACGCTACACTCACACTACACACACACGCTATACACACTCTACACACACACGTGCGCTACACTCCCACACACGCTACACTCACACTACGCACACGCTCAGCCACATTTCTCCAAAATAAGAGACACTTTTCCATATGCAGCCTTCAGAACAGGACAGAACTTATCTCTGGAGACCTGCAGTGTGCTTCTAATACAGCATATATTACAGTATAATACAAATATACCACACACACATTCACACACACATACATACATACTTTATATATATATATATATATATATATATATATATATAATATATAACAGTAATAATAATGTAATAACACGTGTATAATAATATATCAGCGCTCACCTTTTGCCAAATGTCCTCAAACTGTTCCACCCCCTCTGCCACTTTTTTCAAACACCGGTCTATTTCACCTGTGTGTGTGTGTGTGTGTGTGTGTGTGAGAGAGAGAGAGAGAGAGAGAGAGAGAGAGAGAGAGAAAGTGTACAGAGACAGAAGACACATCGTGACAGGATGTAGGCAACAATAAGTAGATAAACACTACGCTCGGTGACTGTAACATGCTGTACCTTGGAGTTTTCTCTTATCGGCCATGGCTCGGCTATGATGCTGTCTTCATACCTTCTGTCCTGCCATGAAGAAGAATACAACAGCCATATTTTACACTACACTTATACATTTTAATATTAATATTATTATGAATAATAATAAAGCGATACATCCAGTTACTGCGTATTAAAAACATTCTGCTGGAACACAAGCGCCAGCGTTGAGACAGCTGCTTAGCCTCGGTTTAGCTAGCACAACGACGTTAGCTTATTAGCATATTTAGCTTCGCGCAGGCAGAGAGCGTTGACTTCGTGCGATATTGCAAAGTAAAAAACACCTCTATTAAATACTTAAGTGATGAATTAACCTTGGAATTAATTCAGACGCGCCATTTTGCTCATGTTAGCTCTCAGCCAGAAATGCTAAGCTAACGTCATCCTGGCTGTCTAGTGCAGTTTAAGCTAACGCTAAAGCTAAAGCAAGCCTGCAGAACAGCGCTCACAGCACGCTCGTTTGTCCTGTACCTTTTCCTCAAATATGTATATTGCTTGTTTATATCTTTGTCTTTAATCCCCGACAAAAATGATTCGGACAAAATATTTTCAAATATTTCAAAACATCTATTTTTTTTCTTCTTCTTCTTCTCGTCACTCTCCCTCAGTAGAGGCGCTACATTAAAGATGGACGTAAAAGCCCCGCCTCCATTGTCCTTGGTTCCGCCCCAAAACATTTTCCTGCCTTGTGATTGGATGAAATGTGCAGCCGTTTGTTTAGTATATTTCCACCATCGATTTTTTCCTTCTTCTTTTTCGATTGGATAGAAGTCATGTCACTCATGCAAAAAGGACACTCTCATTGGCTGTGATTTTAGGTCGAAGGTTATATTTACGGAAATAATATCAAGTTCATTAAAAAAATATATTTATCGAATTAAATCTAGAGAATTTGCAAGTAATAAATAATCTGTAGTTCCTGATGTATAAACGTGGCATTTTTTTTTAAATAAACAAGTGAATAAATAAATAAATAACATGTTAATACAAAGCACGTCTGTATCGCGCTGGATAACAGCGTCTGTGCGTCTGTCAGATGCTGTAAAGGTTAAATAAATAAATAAATAAAAAGAAAGTGCTGTGCTAGCAGCCTTGTCACTTAAATAAATGCATTAAACGAACCATATTAAAATTTTTACGACGTTCTTCTTCTTCTTATTATTATTATTATTATTACAAGATTGATTGTGTACTCACGAACCAAAATGTTATTCATACATGTACATCTACTTGTATGAAATATCTGAACGGAAAAGAATGATCAGATTTGCTTAATAGTTCATGATTTCAAACAGCGCATGTTCAGGCATCAAAGCAAAGTCAGAGGATTATTATTATTATTACATCTGAACAGGAATTATTATTATTATTATTATTATATATTTTAAAAAATGAAAATAAATTACATTGACCATGTTCATAAGCAAAATAACAAAACAGAAAAGTGAGCAACACTCAGCATAATACATATACAGTTTTAAAAACATTTCAATGGCAAAAATTACTCGTTTTCATAAGTCATGTAAGTACTCAGTTGTAATTAACCATTTATAACAAACCCCACCACACACACACACACACACACACACACACACACACACTTTATTTTTCAGCAGTGTGCAAGAAACAAACACAGTTTCTATCTCTTTCTTTCTTTCTTTCTTCATTTATTCGTTTTTATTGTACTGTTTTGTGCATCGTGTGATATGTAATGTTTTTCTTTTATACTGTTCATACATTGTATAATATATGTAGCCTATAATATACATCAGATATTGTTAAAACACTTTGACAGCTAAAGTCGTTTTAGAGTTCCATTGTAAATTAACTGTTTACAAATGTGCATTTATTTATTTATTTATTTAGGTAGTTAGTTATTCTTGTTTGTGTGCACAGGAATATGTTTTTCTTCATTGCTAATACACACACATTTCTAAAACAGATAACGTAATTGTAATTAACCATTTTTAAAAAAAGCTTTGTTTGTTTGTTTATTACACTGTTTTGTGTATTGTGCCATTTGTCTGACAGCTAAAGTCATTTTAAAGTCATGTCAGTACTCTGTTGTAATCGTGCAAAACTATAACAACAACAAAACCTTTTTTTTTTACTTATTTATTTAGTTGTACTGTTTTCTTTCGGTGTTTCTTTTAAACTGTTTATACGAGAGACTTGCATTTATTAATTTATTCAAGATTAATCACATTTATCCGTTTGTAAACCTCTCAGTCTGGCCTGTTTGGGGTTTGCGTATTTACTGATTACAACGTAAACATTCCTTCTGCTGATTAATATCCTTAAAATGTACGGAATATCAGCGGGTAGGTCTCAGGCGCTTGCGATTGGCTCGTTGGTCTGTCAGTCAACTCATGAAGCCCCGCTCCCTGTTGGCGGACACTTCCGGGACTCCGGCAGCCGAGAGCGGCTCAGTGACACTCACTCTGTGCGCCAGGAAGCGACCACAAGGCAAGTTTATTTCTTATTTTATTCATGTTAGATAATTTTCCCCAGCATTTTTAAGCCTCAGCGCTCACACCCCGGTTGTTTTATGTCAAAACGGAAGGTGTGAGATTTCTAAAAAATAATAAATAACCAAACAAATTCTCCTACTACTAATAATAATAATTCGGGCAGTAGTTTGTTGTTGTTGGCCTAAACAGCACAGGAGGCCAGTGTATAAACTTGGGCTGTTTTCTTGCTTTATTTTATCATCTTTTAAAATAAATTGGCTGGATAAAAGTGTGCAGAAAATATCCGTGTTGTTTTTACAGACATGGCTCATGTTTAAGCTGCTGTGTTGAACGCTAGCTATCTGTTTTAGCTCCATGTGAGTAAACTCAGTGGGATTGATTTAGTCATTATGAGCTGATAAACTCTTCATCTCCTTATATATATATATATATATATATATATATATATATATATATATATATATATATATATATATAATTTTTGGATAAATAATTCGACTTCTAAACTGTAGGATAGTAATAATAATACTAGTATAATAAGAAGAAGAAGAAGAAGAAGGAAAACAACCACCTGTGAAGTCAAAGCTTGTACAACCTCACTGAATTTGGTCTGAATTATATTAGGCTATATTATAATATAATACAAATTTATAATATATTATATAACATGATACTGTAGGTTCTGTAATGCAGAGAGAAAGGGAATGAGTGAATCACTGGGGTGTCAAAAGCTATCTTTATCTGTTTCCCTTTTATCAATATCAGCCTCTGCTTTTATGATTATTTTAGTGATAAGTAAAAGACGAAGAAAGAAAAGGAAAAAAAGAGAACGAAACGCCTGCCCCCAGGTCCAACGTCTAATCCGAAGTACTAAAGGTGAAGAGTGTGCGTCTGATGAGAGCACCACAGAGCCGCGGGTTTATCATTTCATCTCCAAATCGTTGAGAAACAGCATCCTAAACGAGATTTAAAAATGTTTTCACATGGAATGAATGACACACAGCCTTGGGGACGTTTCCATGACGAGCCTTTGTTACGATATTAATAATATAACAGATTGTTGTTTCCTTCTGGTTTTATATATCTGAAAGAGAGAGTGAGGAAGAAGGCGTCCTTTGTGGGCTCGAAGAGAAAGTCAGGGTCGTGTCCTAAATCCTCCACCCAGTATTACAATGAGACGAGGTGCAACAATACACACACACACACTCTCTCTCTCTCTCTCTCTCTGTCTCTCTCTTGCTCGCTCGCTCTCTGTGTGTGCTGGGTTTTTAAACTGATCTGGAGATCTGCCAGCGATTGATTCGATTTAGTCTAAACAGATTGGTGAGAGAAATGAAACGAGGCCGCTTTAAGGAAAACACACCCTTTGGGGTTATTTTTATTCCTCAGCAATGTTTTCACAGTGTACCCTCGTAACACGCGTTCATCGTTCAGGTTTGTAAGCCCGCTGTCCTGAAGATGGACTTTTTACCATTGCAAGGCGGCGACACAGGGAGTGCGGAAATCAGGAAACACTGTCCAGCCAATCAGGACGGAGAATTCGGTGACTACGAACGTAACCGCTTGTACGTACGCCGTTATGTTCCACAGCATGTAGTGAGCGTATATGAATAAAAAATTAGACTCTCGTGAAGATGAGTCGAAGATGGCGGGCGTGGATGTGCATCGGAGACATGCTGGTTATAATATTCGAATGAATGCGTTGCGACATGGTATTATACTCGCGAATGAAACTGCGAACAAAAGGCATTTCGACGACCTGACTTTCGTATCGAAGGCGTAAGAGATCAGGCAGGAGTGTGATGTGTAATAACGGGCGTTAGTTGTCATTAGTCAGAGTCGTGTGTGCGTGTGTGTGTGTGTGTGTGTGTGTGTGTGGCTTTTCACCCGACTCACACTTCTGCTTACAGTCATGCAGAACAATGAACTTTGTATTTAGACCGCAACCTCACACACGTCGTTCGCTATATCGCTGATTCAGCACTTTTATACACGTCATATGTGGGGTTTCTTTTGTTTGTTTCTTCTCTGCTGACTGATATCATCAGTAGGTCAAAGGTCAGAATCCGCTGTATGGACAGACGATGGGGAAGAGCACACGCGATCAGCTTGTCGAGAACAAGACGCGAAACGTTTTTAATTCTGCGATGCTGTCGGTTTGAGCAGGTGAGGGATTTGCACACGCAGCGAAACTCCAGAGTGGCACGAAAAACATCTGTCGTCGTTGTTGATGCGTGAGGGTCAGAAGAGGACGGCCAGACATCTTTAAGCTGACAGGACGGCTACAGTTACTCAAACAACCCCGCTCTTTACAAACGTGGCGTGCCGAAAAGCATCACCACGTCAAGCGGGATCCGCTTTCCTGTCCTGTACGCCAAGAACGGGAATCAGAGCGGTACTATAGATATACTATAAAGTGATGTTCCTCTCTGTCTCTGTGTCTGTGTGTGTTTGCAGGGAATTCTGGGACGTCAGGCAGACACGAAGCCTGATGACATAACTCGATGACATCACTACACTAAACCCAAACCAACCCCCCCTTCCCCCCCCCCCCACACACACACACACACACACACACACAACGCTCTGCCTCTGCACCGCTCCGAGTGCATTTAACGGAAAGATGGATGTCGGACTTCGCGCCGCGTCCGTGTCTGCCGACGTGACACGGGATCTCCACTCCGAAACAGGAAGTGACATCCTCGTCAGATAAGACGAGGGAGGTCGCCTGAACTGTTCTCAGCGTCTGCGCACGTTTTTGTGAAGAATTTTCGTTGCCTTAGAAATCATCTGATCCGCATATCGTTTACGTTCGTACACCTCCGTGCCTCATGATATCAGCACTCTCCCCCCCCCCACCCCCCAACACTAACGACACTTTTTTTAATGATTCTTTTCTTAATTTTTTTCATTTTAATCACATGCACAATCCAGCAATGAGATTTTATTATTTATAACATCAGACACTTATTTATTAGTGTTTACTACGTCATTACTTAGCGCTTTTTTTTAAAATTATTATTTCTTTTTCGTTCTCATACACTGAGCAGTCGAGGCCCGGAGGACAGCATAGGCTTTTTCTTTCTTTCTTTTTTTTTTAAAATATCTTTTTTTTTTTTAAATGAATTTTCTCTGTGAGTTGAAAGAGATGTCAGGATTTTTGCTTCAGGCAATAAGTAAGCACAATCAGGGATCGGTCTACGTGCTGACATCGAGCTTTTTAATCTAGACACCAAAAAGAAGACAAAAAAAGCTCGTCCATTGATTACAACTGCAAAAAAAACCAACTATGTGCGTCTGAAACTCTAATGAGGAACGTTTGTGCGTGACTCACGCTGGATTTGTAATAACGACCTAACCACAAGCACTGACTCCTTCTTTACTACATCCGCTGCTCCAGACTCCAGTTTTCATCTGCTGACAAACGCTTCAACAGAAGAAGAGCTTCTGAGAAAGCGTTTACGACATTCATACCTCCAAACTTGACGTTTTTTTCAGTCCGTGAAGGTAAAATAACCTCTGAAGCGTGTTTTCCACACGACCTTCGACCCAGATGTCGGTCCCCGAGATTTGAAACCTGCTGAATCTCTCGAGGAGCTCGAAAACCAAAGGCAGGGTCGTGAAACGCAATATTTACTAAACTTTTTGTATTTTAACTTACACGTACATCCATGGCCGTAAACTGTACATGTGAAGGCGGATTCAGAGAATGAAACGCTTCTTCTGAGTCCCGGGATTCATGAAGTCCTGGAAAGAAAAACGTGTTCGTGAAAAAAACTAAAAAAGTTGGGAATTTTACTCCAGATACAACAATTCCAAACTCTTTTGTGGAGCGCTCGTTTTCTGAAACGTCAGATTGTCCGTATTCGATTTCCTCTGCTCGTGTCGGCTCGAACGATTACGGAACCGCATTGGCTGAAGATGGATCGTGGGGCAGCGTTCCGTGCGTGAGTGATTAATATTCACCGGCTGCCGGAATGCGCTCTCCGAGTCCTCGCAGTCCGTCCCCGAACTCGTTCTCCGCCCAGGATGCTTTGCTGCACGGCCAGTTCACGGGCTGGGGCGTGGGCGGGAGCTCGGGCGGGGGGAGCTCGGGAGGGAGCAGCGCCGACAGTGAAGCGAGCAGTCCTGCCGGCGGCGGTTCGTTACCCTCCAGCCCTTCATCGTGCGCTTACGCCCTCACTCTGACCCACACTCATATCCATGTGCAGAGGATCTGTTCCCGACCCGGGAAGGAAGCCCGAGTAGTGCTGCCTCTATCTGAGCTGGCGGGGTGTAACTGCCCCCGGGCTCCTGCGCCGCCGCTGTTGATGCTGTATTGGTACCCGATGGGACGGCGGCGCAAGGGCGTGGCTAAACGCAAGCAAGTGCGTGCTTACCTGGCTGAGAGCAGAGCGGAGGCGGAGAAATGGAACACGGCCGTGCAGTGCCTGCTGAGAGGGATCGATGTCAGCGTCTACACAGGTGTGTGTGTGTGTGTGTGTGTGTGACTTGAATCACAAATTCCACTACTACGTTACTGTTCTTCATGAAGCACGCTCACCTGGATTTTACCCCGAATTTTTTCTAGAATTCAGCAAAAGCTTGTTGCCCCGCCCACGTCGCCTGCTGCTATTGGTCAATCCCTACAGCGGGCGTGGTTTGGCAATGCAGTGGTGTCAGACACACATTTTACCCATGATCAGTGAAGCCAACATCAGCTACAATCTCATACAGACAGGTACCCTGTGGTTTTTTTTTTTCTTTTTTTAATTATTTCTTTTATATTTAACTGACTTTCTCTTGTGCAATTGCTTTTATATGAGTATTTCGAGAAATATTTATTTGCTAATAATTATGTAACTTTCTCTTCTATTTTTTTAAACGGAAAATAGAACGGCAGAATCATGCCCGTGAGCTGATTAGAGAGATCTCTCTGCACGAGTGGGACGGCATCGTCATCGTCTCTGGAGACGGACTGCTGCACGAGGTCCTGCTCGTTCCGATTATCATCTCCGCTTGTGAGTGGTTATTATCCGCAGTCCTGTGGCGTCACTGATGCGTGTTTTTGTCTTTTGCTCTGTACAGGTGATTAATGGCCTCATGGACAGGCCAGACTGGGAACAAGCCATTAAAACTCCAGTAGGAATGTTACCGTGCGGCTCTGGGAACGCGCTGGCTGGCTCCATTAATCACTATGCAGGGTAAACCACTAACCTGGCCTTACTGTTATCTCTCCTAACTCACCTGGCCTTGCCTCTACCTGTAACCTACCTGGTTTCACATGTTTCTCATTAACTCGCTCGATATATACTAGCTAACCTGTTATTACCAGTACTTGTACTGACTCACATGCCCTCTCTCTCTTTCTCTCAATCTCTCTCTCTCTCTCTCTCTCTCTCATTCAGATATGACATGTGCCTTCGCGAACCTCTCCTCATCAATTGCTGCTTCCTGCTTTGCCGTGGCGGAGTTCGACCCATGGACCTGGTGTCCGTGACGACTAGCCCGTCTCCCTCGTCTGCATCGTCCAATCAGAACGGGCGACCCTCATCACCCAAGAGACTTTACTCTTTCCTGTCTGTAGCCTGGGGCTTTGTTTCAGATGTGGACATTGAGAGCGAGCGCTACAGAGGTCTCGGTTCCGCTCGCTTCACGCTGGGCACACTGGTGCGTTTAGCGTCTCTGCGCTCCTATAAGGGTCGCTTGTCCTATTTGCCCCCCGGAGGGGCGAGTTCAACCCCGGAAGTGCCCTCGCAGACCCCGCATCGACCCCTTTCCCGCAGCATCACCGAAGGCCTAGAAGGATACTGTAGAATGCCGATCCATCGCACCTGCTCAGATATGGGCCTCAGCGAGCAGAGGAGCCTCCGAAAGGGGGACCGAGAGCGGGAGAGGGAGGAGAGAGACAGGGAGAGGCAGAGGAGAAGAGGGAGAGCGAGAGGTGGAGGAGTGGTGAGGGCGAGCAGTCTCGCTGAGGATCGAGAGCGAGAGATGGAGGCGGAGGAGAGGACGGAGGGAACGTCCGGGTCGAGCGCGGAGTCGAACGGAAGACTGGAGTCGAACGAGGAAGAGGAGGAGGAGGAGGAGGAAGACGACGACAGTGCGAGAAACATGACAGAAGAAGGATATGACGTCGATGAAGGAAAAGAGGCAGAGGAGAGGATGGAGGGCACGTCCGGGTCTAGCGTGGAGTCGAGTGAAAGACAGGAGTCTGAGAGGAACGGGAGAATTTCCGCGAATGAAGAAGGAGAGGATGAGGGACGGAACAGCGTGGACGGAGCAAGGGATTTGAGAGGTGGTTACAGTGCAGATGAAGGAGGAGAGGAGGAAGAGGCGGTGTATTCGAACACAGACCAGCGAAAAGCGCTTCGTAAAAACTCTGCCCCATCCAGCCAGCTCGCTACCGCCTTCTTTAGCCGGCCAATCGGCGCAGATTCCGAACCAGAAGTAGAAACGCCAGCGTATGAGCGGGAAGACGGGGCTTTTTTCCATCATGGTGCATTTCCAGCGGACCCTTCACGAGAGCGAGCGCTCACCATTTCCTCGCCGTTCCGTCGTTCGCGGTTTTCCCTGTCTAAACCCAAAACTTCAGTAGATCATAACAAGAACGAGAAACCGAGTGTGTCTAAGCCCCGCCCTCTTTCCTTCCAACAGTCCAATTCGAACTCCCTACCAGCCAAATTCTCTTCGTTGTCGTTGTCTCTGTCCCCAACCCCTCCTTCGTCCCCGTCCAATATAGGCCCGCATACCTGCCTGCCTAGCTCCACCTCCTTCTCCTTTGAACTTGCCCAACCTGGTGGGCTCCTTAAGCCCCGCCCCCCAGTTATCTCCCCTCTGGATCCACCCCCCGAAGACGACCTCTTGCCCCCACTCGATCAGCCGCTGCCTACTCGAGATTGGGTGACGATTGAAGGTGACTTTGTTCTAGTACTCGCTATCTACCAGTCGCATTTGGGAGCCGATTTGTTAGCAGCACCGCATGCAAAATTTGACGACGGACTCATTCACCTGACGTTTGTGAGGGCCGGGATCTCCCGGGCAACGCTTCTCCGCCTGTTCCTGGCAATGGAAAGAGGCACCCATCTTTCTCTAACGTCACCTTACGTGAGCCATGTTTCCGCTCGAGCGTTTCGGCTGCAGCCCCTATCGCCGCGGGGGACGCTAACTGTGGATGGAGAACTCGTGCCCTATGGACCCCTGCAGGCACAGGTACAGGCTCGACTGATCACTACGTCATCATTCGTTCCAAATACGTTCATATATGCCGTATGGCGTATCCCACTGGTGGGGTACTCTTTTGACACTGTAATGTTTGGACCTACCGCAGTCCCAGTGGATTAAAAAAAAACTATAGTGTTGTTATTAGAGTTATTAATTTCCATTCGTTTCACTCTTTTTTTTTTTCAAATCTTTTCTTTCAGATCCATCCGTCCATGGCTCGCGTCATCGTGGGAGACTCGGGAGTGAAGATCACTAGATTCTGACCTGAAATGTGGGCGGATTATTTTACACACTCTGCATTGCATAATAACTATGCTCTATGCCGTCCACTTTTGAGAGAGAGAGAGAGAGAGAGAGAGAGAGCGAGACATTGAGGAATAAATATAACCAGCAGCTGCAATAAAAGCAATAGCTTTTAATGGGATTTTATTTAAAAAGGACTACTGGATCACCAGTGAGTTTAGTAAAGAGATGACAAGTGGACACTAAGCTACATGTAGAAATAGTAACTACTGGTAAATATAGGTGAACAGTGGTGAATAAGGGAATCTCTTGACAAGTGAGCTTGAACACTTCAGTTTCCAGTTTTCCATGTGAGTAGATGAAGTTTTGATGATGATGAAGATGACCTAACTTTTTAGGCACGTACCGGTCTGCCATCTTCACCTTTGACCTTGCAAAATATACTGGCCTTTTTACACCCCACCCCCTCTCTCTTTTTCTCTTGATTATTGCCTCATCCTTTTATTGATGGCCAAAGCACCAATTTGGCCAAGTTCCTCCTGTTTTGGCCCCTCCTTAACTTTCCCCAAGTTCTGCTTCCTCTGCGGCGTGTCCCAATCTGCCAAACTTCACTTTACGCCTCGCCCGTTTTCCTGACTACTCTTCCTCATCATCTGCTTCAACCGATTTAAAGCCAACTTCCAGACTGCCAAAATCAGCATTCCTCTTCTCTGATCTTGCAGGACAGATGGCCGTCCTAAGCTGCGCTCCCAGCTCCAATTTAGGGCCATGCACCCGTCAGCTAAGCTTTGCCTCCTTCACCATTCGTTTAATACAAAGAATGTTTGTTTTGTTGACCCTTTTAAGCCTTGTCCACTGGTTTTACTCCGTCTTTCCCCGTTGCCAAATTTGTGGCTGCAGCCCAATCTACCAAGTGCCTCCTCCCATTTTTTTGCAGAAGGTATACCGCAGATCCTGCTTCCCCTTTCTTACTGTGTCTTTCCTTGATGCCTGTCGTCTTGCTGCCGAATTTTGGACCAGGTCCTAACCTACCAAGCCCCTCCTCATACACTATACCAGGGGTGTCCAATCTTATCCGCAAAGGGCCAGTGTGGGTGCAGGTTTTCATTCCAACCAGGCAGGAGCCACACCTGATTCCACCTGTTTAATCAGTTGATCTTGGCTTTCAGTAGACTCAGGTGTGGCTTCTGCTTGGTTGGAATGAAAACCTGCACCCACACCGGCCCTTTCCGGATAAGATTGGACACCCCTGCACTACACCTTTTACCTTGTTGACCCTCTTAATCTCTGCCACAACCGCAACCAATCCCATTTGAGCAGCAAATTTTGTGCCACTCAGAATCCGGCAACTGACGTTTCTGAGGGCAGAAATGTTCCAGGTGGCAGATCTTCCAATGTTTCATCTCCACACGACACTTTAATATCACAACCAATTGCAAGGTGCACCTCTCTTAGTTAAGATCTGTCCAAACCTTTTAGCAATTTGCATTAACAGGGACCATAGATAAATGTGCATACTAAATTGACGTCTTAGGTAGCCTACGCATAGCCTCAAGCATAGTCTGGAGTTTTAGGTGAGTGTAGCTCACTCTTGGGCATGTGCCAATAATCAGTCGTACGGTATATCACGATATTTTGTAAAAATCACCTTGTTAACAAGTACACTTTGGCTCTTGTATTGTGCACTACATTATTTAACCCCTTAAGTAAGGAATAGGGAATAGGCATCAATCACATATAATTTACTAGGCAACATAAAGACAGTGGTCTTCTAAAGGCCCTTATTTTTGAAAGTGTCCTTATCAGAGAAGGCAATCCTATCATTTTGTTCTCGAGACGAATAAAATGCGTCCAGGGAAAAAATTGTTGCTTTTAGCGATATTTTTTAATACTATATCGTGATGATATCGTAAGCTTTGATAATCAGCACATGCCTAGTGGTTATAGGATACAGCCATTTAATGGCCATTTTATTCTGATTATAAATATCTTTAATAGTGCATTTGCCTGATTGTTTAAGCAAAAGCATGCGATGCTGATGTTCATGTGAGGTAATGCAACTTGCACAATTGCTCAATTTTAATTTCAGTTTTTTTCTTTTAACCAAAATTTGAAATCTACCCAAGCATTCAAACTCTTTGCTAATTGTGAAACATTTAGCCGCTCGTTTAATTTATTCATTTTGTTAATGTATTTTGCAAAGATTTCTGCTTATGAGGAAATGTTTAAAGTGGGGTTTTTTAAAGCCTTTAATTAAAAGAAAATGGTTTTAAAGCTAAAATAAACACAAAGTAAACACTGAACACTTTTTCCCCCCAAAATCAACCACGGATTGACAAGCTAAATCGTTAAGTATTAAATGACTTTTTATTACTTTTATTTTTAAATTCCTGACAAAATAACGGACATTTTGAGCGAGAAATAAAAACGTAAATTGTTTCAGTTTTGTCAACATGAAATGTAGACAGCTTGTGAATTGCGACCACGATGATTATTAAAGGAATATTTAAATGAAAAGAAATTGTACACAATGTTCCTCTTGTCTCAGATTTCATCAGTCAGCCATTTTTTGTGTCTGAAGTTTAGGTTTGCGCCAGAGCTACGAGGCCAGTGTAGCTAAGTAGTTGTTGATGGACAGCCATCTCATTCGTAAACATCTACTTGTTTCAAACAATATTAACAAACTACATAATCTGAATTCTGTGGAAACGATTGTGTAAAATGATATTATATTATACCCTGCCCCATAAAGTTTGTAGGTGAAATCTGGACAATAAAGTTCTGTTTAAAAAAATAATAATAGTAGACCTCAGGAAAAATTTAGCTACATAATGTCCAATTCTTGCTAGCTACATTTTCAACTAAAGACACAAACTTGTTTTGGCTGATTTGCATTTCCAGGTTAGTGGGAAAGGTGTATATTTCCGGTTTGTTTGGGTTTTTTTTTTTTTTCCAAGTGCTAAAATTTGGACTCCTGGAATCCTGGACTTGGGCTGCGTTTCATTTCATATGGTGGACCATTGCTTCGGAGCAGTATAAGACACTTCAGGAGTAACTGAACTGCTGCTTTCATGATCCCAGTTATGATGTCTTGTTAATAGATGCTTGTAATAAAATTGTAATTATCACTAATAGTCAATATTAAATAAAAAATATATATATGATGTACAGTTCATAGTTCTGTATAAAAATGTCTTGTTTATCCTCAGAGATTAAATTTAACTACGAAATGTGTGGTGCTTGAGTTGCAAGTTGCTTTTCTTTTCAGAGCTTGTGACTAACATTGTTTCTAGTTGATTATTTATTAGAATATGAAGCATACGTGAGTTCTAGCATCTGGGACAGCGTGTGTTTATGTAAAAATGCTTACACTTTGGTAGCCTACAAGGACCAAAAACTCCAATCTTCTATTTTTACACCTTGCCATGTTGACTCAGGAATGCTGCTGCTTTCCGGCCCAGCGCCAAAACAAAAGTGGTGGAAGTTTGGAGAAACGGTGGAACGTTTTGTGTTTTTTTGGCCTTGTGTAGGAATGCAGGGTAATTATCTGCCAGGGGAAGTGACATTAGCATGGCCGTGATTCAGCAGACTTCCTGGAGGATAGCTGTACCAATGGTTTTCACGCTCTTTACGGCGTTGTAAATACGGAAGCCCATGTCTCAGACTCGCTTCCTGTCCTCCATCTGCCGTCTCAAGGCAACGTACACTGATAAAGGAGTAAATGGAACACAATCAGAAATCAGTGCATTAAATAGTACAGGGAGTTTGTTTTTTAGATATCATTATAATGTATGGTATATTTCACGCTATAGGATGACATGGTGGTGTTTGGTAATCTGCCACTCACACACATCATAAACAGTCCTGTTTCTGTTATCTTCGCTTCTCTACGCCTTTCCTCCTCCCTATCAGCTCTGCTGCGGAGTTTATTTGGTCTACAGTATTTGAGTCCAAAAACAACAGAAAACCCCTTAATAATGGTAAACATGGAGACTGGGAACTCATGGGGCCTACAAATAAAAATCACTTGAGGGTGTGCTGTTATAGCAAAATAATCAACAACACAGAGTTACTGGTACCATTTGTTAAAGAGTGACGCATTGTAGCCTACAAGTTAACCATTTAGAGATGTGCTTAATGTTGTGGAACGTCTGAGGAACAAGCTGGTTCCTGTTATTAACTATCTCATAACAGCTGTTCTTATACAAGCCTTTTGGGGTACTTTTTCTCTTGATGTTAATATGACAAAAACAAAAACAGCAACACAGCTTACTGAATTATCGAGAAACACGAGGTCCTCTCTCTGCCCGTCCTGAGGATTTCAAATTACAGCTTTATCAAACGGTTTATTCATGATAATTACAAAGCACTGACACTGGAGGCTCCTTTCAAAAATGCTAAATAAATCACGGTATCCTCACAATAAACTATGTTAAAAAAAACTATACATATTTTTCTAATGATGTGGTTCTTCCACCACGTAAGTTCCTAGTTCCATTATAGAAATTTGTCAGGAGCTGGAACTACATTGAGAGCTGCTGTTATAGAAAGTCAACACCTTCTGACTGATCAGAATCAAGAAATCACAGAAATCCCACCAGCACAGTGGTACAATTAATGCTAACTAATGTTAACAGCTAGTAGCTGTCTAATTGGTATTGACACCTGTTTTGATTATTTGGGGTTCGATTCCCACCGCAGCCCTGTGTGTGTGGAGTTTGCATGTTCTCCCCGTGCTGCGGGGGTTTCTTCCGGGTACTCTGGTTTATTCCCCAGTCCAAAGACATGCGTGATAGGCATGTCCGAAGTGTCCTGCGAATGAATGGATGTGTAAATGTGTATGTGATTGTGTTCTGCAATGGATTGGCACCCCGTCCAGGGTGTACCCTGCCTTGTGCCACATGCTCCCTGGGATAGGCTCCAGGTTCCCCGCAACCCTGTAGGATAAGCAGTATATAAAATGGATGGATGGAAACTTTTCTTTTCCTGAGCTACAAAAAAAGAAGTATCTGCATTTCACAATTCAGCCACTGGTTTCATGAGTCAGGTATTCATAAAGATTTAATATCCCTGTGAAAAATCATCGGAAATGTCAAAAAGCTAATCTTTAGATAGGAAAGTTCATTATTATTTTTTTTTTTATAAAATATGACAGACAAAATGTTTTAATATTTAAGAGTTTAATATTAAGCATTTTGACCAGGGACAGCGAACTTGCATTATATATATATATATATATATATATATATATATATATATATATATATATATATACAGTATCTCACAAAAGTGAGTACACCCCTCACATTTTTGTAAATATTTGATTATATCTTTTAATGTGACAGCACTGAAGAAATTACACTTTGCTACAATGTAAAGTAATGAGTGTACAGCTTGTGTAACAGTGTAAATTTACTGTCCCCTCAAAATAACTCAACACACAGCCATTAATGTCTAAACCACTGGCAACAAAAGTGAGTACACCCCTAAGTGAAAATGTCCAAATTGGGCCCAAACTGTCAATATTTTGTGTGGCCACCATTATTTTCCAGCACTGCCTTAACCCTCTTGGGCATGGAGTTCACCAGAGCTTCACAGGTTGCCAGTGGAGTCCTCTTCCACTCCTCCATGACGACATCACGGAGCTGGTGGATGTTAGAGACCTTGTACTCCTCCACCATCCGTTTGAGGATGCCCCACAGATGCTCAATAGGGTTTAGGCCTGGAGACATGCTTGGCCAGTCCATCACCTTCACCCTCAGCTTCTTTAGCAAGGCAGTGGTCATCTTGGAGGTGTGTTTGGGGTCGTTATCATGCTGGAATACTGCATACTGATCATGCTCTGCTTCAGTATGTCACAGTACATGTTGGGATTCATGGTTCCCTCAATGAATAGCCGTATGAGTGCTGCCAGCATTGCTGCAGAGGTTGAAGGGGTGGGGGGTCAGCCTGTCAGTGCTCAGACCATACGCCGCACACTGCATCAAATTGGTCTGCATGGCTGTCGTCCCAGAAGGAAGCCTCTTCTAAAGATGATGCACAAGAAAGCTGGCATACAGTTTGCTGAAGACAAGTAGACTAAGGACATGGATTATGAGACCAAGATAATCTTATTTGGTTCAGATGGTGTCAAGTGTGTGTGGCGGCAACCAGGTGAGGAGTACAAAGACAAGTGTGTCTTGCCTACAGTCAAGCATGGTGGTGGGAGTGTCATGGTCTGGGGCTGCATGAGTGCTGCCGGCACTGGGGAGCTACAGTTCATTGAGGGAACCATGAATGCCAACATGTACTGTGACATAATGGAGCAGAGCATGATCCCCTCCCTTCGGTGACTTGGCCGCAGGCCAGTATTCCAGCATGATAACAACCCCAAACGCACCTCCAAGACGACCACTGCCTTGCTAAAGAAGCTGAGGGTGAAGGTGATGGTTTAAACCCTATTGAGCATCTGTGGGGCATCCTCAAATGGAAGGTGGAGGAGCACAAGGTCTCTAACATCCACCAACTCCGTGATGTCGTCATGGAGGAGTGGAAGAGGACTCCAGTGGCAACCTGTGAAGCTCTGGTGAACTCCATGCCCAAGAGGGTTAAGGCAGTGCTGGAAAATAATGGTGGCCACACAAAATATTGACAGTTTGGGCCCAATTTGGACATTTTCACTTAGGGGTGTACTCACTTTTGTTGCCAGTGGTTTAGACATTAATGGCTGTGTGTTGAGTTATTTTGAGGGGACAGTAAATTTACACTGTTACACAAGCTGTACACTCACTACTTTACATTGTAGCAAAGTGTCGTTTCTTCAGTGTTGTCACATTAAAAGATATAATCAAATATTTACAAAAATGTGAGGGGTGTACTCACTTTTGTGAGATACTGTAGTATATATATATATATATATGTATATATATATATATATATATATATATATATATATATGTATATATATATATATATATATATGTATGTATATATATATATATATATATATATATGTATATATATATATATATATGTATGTGTATATATATATATATATATATATATATATATATATATATATATATATATATATATATATATATATATATATATATTCATCTTTCAACTCTTCTAGCTAAAGTAACGGTTCTTTCCAAAATGGCTTCGTCCAAAAAGTCCGTGCCCTTACCAAGATGACCGACAGCAACATACGTTCTTTTTTTTTTTTTTATTTCCCCCTCTCTGTGACGCAACATCCGGTATCACACCGACGACTCCTCCTTTGTCTAGAAACCTCCCTGCTTTCTTTTTTACCCCGCCTTGTTTATATATTTATTTCCTTTTTAATTTAAGGGGGTATATTTTATATATATCCGTCTTTTTCAGCAATTGAATGACAGTCGGTTCTGATACATATATGCCTAAGAGCAAAGCCCCGAAAATGGACGACCTGGACTACAGTAAGTAGCTTTAAAAAAAAATAACTATCTTGTACCTTGTATTGTTGAACGTAGCTAAGCGAGCTAATGCGTTAGCATGCGCTGTTTTTAATTTCCACCGCATTTCCGATGAGTCGCGCTGTGATTGGCGAGGACTCCGTGTTAACAAGCTGTCCGCCAATAGGAGTGCAGGAGGCTGTGCTTACTAACCAATTGTGTTCGTGGAGGCAGGGTTTGCGGAATACGGATGGGAAACGAGGCGTTGCCTAATCGATACATTTCGGGGTTTTTTTTTGAATATACACGAATATTTTAATGTTTTTTTTTCTTATTTAGATTATAAAAACACGCGTATTGATTACACGTTGTACACCGTATCATGGCTTTTATTTATTTTTACATCTGCTAGCAAAACGTCAGACGCTTTTTTGTCTCGTGCTTTGTACTTGACTATTACTACTACTACTAATAATAATATAATTAAAATGCTTATTGTCAGCGAAATCATCATGACATTTACGAGTTTATTTAGTCTTTTTTCTTTTTCTTTTCTAAAGATGTGAACTAAAACATTGGCCACAGAGCTGACATTTAGATGCATTAGCTCTCAATCAGTTAAAAACCTGCACATGCTAATTGTGACGTCATTATGATATTCAGGTTACAGATGTGTTACAGATGTGTAAAAGCAGGAAGAACTACAGCTACGTTACAGTGTGCATTCCTCTGTGTACAGAGCATGACTGGAGGCCATTATATTTAAATGTCCTCGTCATAACAGTAAATACAGTAATGACAGCTGTGCGTGTTTTTGCTGTATTCTGTCAGCGTACAGCATGCATGCAAAATGACCCTCAGGTGATGCGTTTCATAAACCCACAGCATGTCCGTACCTGTAAATGCGGTCTACGTGAGCGAAAAGATCAAAACCGTCACCGTCGGTGGCAATAATTAAGCAATGATTTTTCTCCCATCAGTCCCAGCTGATCTGAGCCCAGAGGAGCGGGCGGAGCTGGAGGAGATCCGGCGGAGGAAAGGCGCGCTGCTGCTGGAGATCCAGCGGCTCCGAGAGGAGTTGCGGGAGGCCATGATGGAGGTGGAAGGGCTGGAGAACAGCACGGAGGGCAGGTCAGCATGTATTACGGGTATTACGGGATGTCGTGTTGCGTTGCCGGTGCTGAGTTCAACGTAAATGTAAATAACGTTTATGTCTGCAGCAAAACACTCCAGAAGAGTCGGCATGTGGCTATGGGGAGGAAAAAATTCAACATGGACCCCAAAAAGGTGAGGAAATAGGAGACGTGCTGGAATTAGAGGGGGCGCCAATACTTTATGCTGTGAGATTCTTTGTATACGAGTTTGTTTGGTTTTTTTAATAAATGAAAGGGGAATGGTGATGTGTTGTGAATTCTGTGTGTGTGTGTTTGTGTGTTCTCAGGGTATTGCGTTCCTGGTGGAGAACGAGCTGCTCCGTCACACCCCTGAGGAAATCGCTCAGTTCCTCTATAAAGGGGAGGGGCTTAACAAAACGGCCATCGGAGACTATCTGGGAGAGAGGTAGAACCTGATACTCCACTCCTCCACTGCAGTTCACCCTCCATCCATCCATCCATCTTCTCTTCTTCTGTACATCCACACTACTGCGACAAATCAGTACCACAAGCCAAGATTATTAACACCTTTATATTTCTGTCTCTCTCTTTCTCTCTCTCTCTGTTTATTTGCATTTGTCTCTCTGTCATCCACATTGTTTTTTTTCTTTCTACTTGTCTCTCTCTATCTCTCTTGATTTCTCTCTCTCTGCCTCCCTCTCTATCCTTCTTTATCTGTCTCTTTGTCTGTCTGTCTCTCTCTCTGTCTTTCTGTGTTTGTCTGCCTTTTTGTCTGTTTCTCTCTGTCTCTTTCTCTCTCTCATGCGCTTTCTTTTCTCTCTCTCTCTCCCTCTCTGCCTTCCTCTTTATCCTTCTTTTCTTCTTTATCTGTCTGTGTGTCTGTCTCTCTTTCTCTTTGTTTGTTTTGTGTCTGTATATGTCTTTCTCTCTGCCTTTCTGTCTGTCTTTCTGTCTCATCCTTTCTGTTTGTACCGCTCTCTCTCTCTCTGTCTGTCTTTTTCTCGGTTTCTCTCTCTTTCTTTCTGTCTCTCTCTGCCTGTCTGTATCTGTCTCTCTTTCACTCCCTCACCTACTGCTTTCTGCTCTTTGGCTCTCTCTCTTTCTGCCTCTATTTCATTCTCGCTCTCGCTCTCTCTGTCTCTCTCTCTCTCTCTCTCTGTCTCTCTCTCTCTTTCAGAGATGAGTTCAACATTCGGGTTCTGCAGGCGTTTGTTGACCTTCATGAATTTACGGATCTCAACCTGGTTCAGGCTCTCAGGTAAAACCACACCTGTAACCCCACCCCACCCACGCCCGCGTCAGATAAAATTCCAGCCGGTGGAAGCCGTGGACAGGAAGTTGAGAGCGTCTTGTGCGGAAGATTCGATTAAAATATATGACTGTGTGGCGCTTCTTGTGTGTGGTTCAGGCAGTTCCTGTGGAGTTTCCGTTTGCCTGGTGAAGCGCAGAAGATTGATAGAATGATGGAAGCGTTTGCGCAGAGATACTGTCACTGCAACCCTGGAGTGTTTCAGAGCACCGGTAACACACACACACACACATACACACACACACACACAATGAGGGTGAGTCTTGTTTTCTCCCAAATCCATCACTGTGTCTTGTCCTTACGTTGCACATTTTTTCCCCCAGACACCTGTTACGTGCTGTCGTTTGCCATCATCATGCTGAACACCAGCCTCCACAACCCCAATGTTCGAGACAAACCCACAGTGGAGCGCTTCATCAGCATGAACCGGGGGATCAACGAGGGCGGAGACCTACCTGAGGAGCTGCTCCGAGTGAGTGTGTGTGTGTGTGTGTAAGCGTGTTTGTGCAAGAGTGTGTTAAGTTTCGGAATTAGTGATTAGGGTTAGAAAGGGTTATGGTTATTGTTGGAGATTAGTGACAGTTGTGGGTTAGGGTACAGGGTTAGTTTGGGATTAGTGACAGTTGTGGGTTAGGGTGAAGGGTTCGATTGTGATTAGTGACAATTGTGGGTTAGGGCACAGGGTTAGATTGGGATTAGTGACAATTGTGGGTTAGGGCACAGGGTTAGTTTGGGATTAGTGACAGTTGTGGGTTAGGGTACAGGGTAGTTTGGGATTAGTGACAGTTGTGGGTTAGGGTACAGGGTTCGTTTGGGATTAGTGACAGTCTTGGGTTAGGGCACAGGGTTAGTTTGGGATCAGTGACAGTTGTGGGTTAAAGTGAAGCGTTAGATTGGGATTAGTGACAGTTGTGGGTTAGGGTGAAGGGTTAGATTGGGATTAGTGACAGTTGTGGGTTAGGGTACAGGGTTAGTTTGGGATTAGTGGCAGTTGTGGGTTAGGGTACAGGGTTAGTTTGGGACTAGTGACAGTTGTGGGTTAGGGCACAGGGTTAGTTTGGGACTAGTGACCGTTGTGGGTTAGAGTACAGGGTTAGATTGGGATTAGTACTTTAAGGAGCTATATTTTAGTTCTTAACTTAATGAATGGTTATTTCATTCGCAAGTGAACGTAATATTCTACTGTCTTACTTTCCTGTGTGTGTGTGTGTGTGTCTGCAAGTGTGCCTGTAGATGCGTATGTGTGTGCGAGGATGTGTGTATGTGTTTGAGTGTGTGTCTCTGCTTGTGTGTGTGCAAGTGTTTCACAGCAAGTGATTGTATGTTTCTGTGCGTGCGTGTGAGCGAATGCGTGTGTTAGTGCCTGTGTCTGTGTGTCTCTGCATGTGTGTGCACGTGCGTGTTGAGTCTTTTTTCAGGCTGCAGGATGTATTATGCAGTTATTAGTCATAAATGGGTGTAAACACAGGAAAAAAACATTCCTTCAACACTGTATATGTGTGTGTGTGTGTGTGTGTGTGTGTGTGCGTCTCCAGAATCTGTACGACAGCATTAAGAATGAGCCATTCAAAATCCCAGAGGATGATGGGAATGATCTGACTCACACTTTCTTCAACCCAGACCGAGAGGGCTGGCTTCTCAAACTGGGTAAGTGGGTGGGTGTGTGTGTGTGTGTGTGTGTGTGTGCGTGTGCTTTGACCCAGCCTGAGATCTCATGACCCTCTTTGTGAATCTTTCAAATTGGTGGCCTGCATGGTGATGAGTTTATACTGTTGCCCTTTATAAATGCTGGCATGCTGTATGTGTGTGTGTGTGTGTGTGTGTGTGTGTGAGAGAGAGAGAGAGAGAGAGAGAGTGTGTGTGTGTGTGTGTGTGTGTGTGTGTGTGTGTGTGTGTGTAACCTGCATTTCAGTTCTCTGCATGGCAGGGCGTGTCATCTGTCACTAATCCTGTCTCACTCTTTCCCCCGTTTCTCTCGCTCTCTGGTCTGTACTGCTTGGCCTGTGGTTTCCTCTCCTCAGGAGGTAGGTGCTCTGCTCCGGCTCTGTCCCAAATCCAGCTGCAGTTTGTCTCTTTACCTTTACTTATTTAAGAAAATTAATTCAGCTGATTAACTGAGGTCAATTCTAACGTGTGAAGAGTTAAGAATAAAAATAAAAGAATGCGCTTTCTCTCTCAGGAGGACGAGTGAAAACATGGAAGAGGCGATGGTTCATTCTGACTGATAACTGCCTGTATTATTTTGAGTACACTACAGTAAGTGTGCACTCCAGTTCACACATCACTGAGTCCTTCTGCTTGTCTGTGTATGCGTTATTATATATATATATACGTGTGTGTGTGTGTGTGTGTGTGTGTGTGTGTTTAGGACAAGGAGCCGAGAGGCATCATCCCCCTGGAAAACCTGAGCATTCGGGAAGTGGAAGATCCGCGAAAACCCGTGAGTCTTCCAGCCAATCAGATTTCTTAAATAGTCGGATGATGATGTCAGATGCCTGCTGACCAATCAGAAGCTTCGCTTCAACTCACACTCATTAGAATTGTAGCACACGTTCATTATAATATTTGTGAGACAGTTTCATGTGTACGTTTCACGTTGAACATGAGTATAGGCTATAAGCCTAGCAACAGTGTTATCACAATTTTGCGCTGTTCGGATGCATTATTTGACTTTTTTGTTGTTGTTGTTGTTGTTGTTGTCGTCTCGGTGTAGAACTGCTTCGAGCTCTACATCCCGAATAACCGAGGGCAGCTCATTAAGGCGTGTAAAACGGAAGCTGACGGACGAGTGGTGGAGGGCAATCACATGGTCTACCGAATCTCCGCCCCCACGCCGGAGGAGAAGGACGAGTGGATCCACAGCATCAAGTACTTCAACACTTCTACTCGATATAAAGGCCACAGAAACATCAGTATCACATCAGTGGACGTGTCTCGAACCACACACCCTATTCACTACAAAGGCCACACAATCACTAACACATCATTAGTCTCCTGTGGGCGTGTCCCGAACCACACACCCTATTCACTATATAGGCCACGCAAACACATCACAAATTCCTCAACATAATTAGTACACCATGGATGTGTCCCAAACCACACACTCTTTTCACTATGTAGGCTACACAATCATTAACACATAATCATTAATCTCCTGTGGACATGTCCCAAACCACACACCTTTTTCACTATGTAGGCTACACAAACACAATCACTAACACATCATTAGTCTCCTGTGGATGTATCCTGAGCCACACATCCACACCCTGCTCACTACCTACGCCACATGAGCACCATCATCAGTCCACTATGAATGTGTCCCAAACCACGTTTCTTAGCTGGTGCTTATTTTAAAAAAAACAATTGCTACCTGTGCTAGTTTCATTTTCCCTCACAAAATAGTGCCCTATGTAGTGACTAGGATGTGGTTCTCTAAAATAATGACTTGTACAAAAAGGTTGTTTTTGGAACAAATTGTGCACTTGCTAATTTCATGCTAACATAAAGATAAGCTAACAGGGTGTGAAATGATTTCATGAGATGATCATTTTTTTTACTGCTAACGCTAACCAGCTAGACGAAATTGGCTAATCTGACAGGAAATTTTAAAGACCTATCCATAAATGTCCGTTACCTGCACTGCCATCACTAGCAAATTATCTATTAAATCTGACAGGATGTAAGATGATTTTTGAAGACATTTTTAAACACACCTAATGCTTACAGCTAATGCTATTCAGCTAGCTTCCGGGAGCTTAACTGACAGGATTTCTGAGTGGATTTTTAAATCATGTTTATTAATATTCATTCATGTTTATTAATATTCTGCACTGCTAAACTAGCCAGCTAGCTAGCATGAAGTAAACTAACAGGGTGTGAAAAGATTTTACAGACTTAGACTTAGAAATATTCCTGTATTGCTAATGCTAGTCGGCTAAAAGAAGACAAATAAACTATAGCTAATCTGACAGGATTTCTGAGTGGATTTTTTTTCTTTGTGGATCATATTTATAAATATTTATAATCTACATTGTTACCAGCTAGCTACCATAAGGTAATCTGACACGCTGTCTGAAAGAAGTATTAAGTCCTCTCAATAAATGTTTAGAATTGTACTGTTACGCCTAGCCAGATAGCTAACATTTACTAATCTGACAGGATTTCTGAATGTTTTTTTTTTTTTTAAATGTTCAAGTCATATCCATAAATGTTTACTGCTAGTTCTAGCCAGCTAGCTAACCTGAGCCTACCTGACAGGATTTTGACAAATATTCATAACCTGCACTGCTATCACTAGCCAGCTAGCTAACATAAGGCAAGCTGACAGGATGTGAGGTGATTTTTAATCCAAATGTATAAATATTCACAATGTATACCGCTTATGCTAGTCTGCTAGCTAATAGTAGCTAATCAGACAGGATTTCTGAAAGGAGTATTAAGTCCTGTCCATAAATGTTTATTATTTTTACTGCTGCGCCTAGCCACTTAGCTAACTTGAACCAACCTGAAAGGATTCCTGAGAGGATTTTTTAAAGTCATAGATTTAGGGAATTATGTGCCCAGTGGTATAAAGCGCACTGACTGAGATATCTGCGTCTCTGTGTCTCAGGTCGGCGGTGAGCGTGGACCCTTTCTACGAGATGCTGGCTGCAAGGAAGAAACGCATCTCGCTGAAGAAGAAAGAAGAGCAGGCTTAGGACCTGCTTCTCCTTCTCCTCTTCCTCATCCCGTCATCCTTTGTTCATTCCTCAATCATCTACACCTCATTATTTATCCCGCCTCTAAGGACTGTTTATTAGAGGACGGGGCCAACGTGAGCTTCAGTGTTTCATTCACTCCTGTGCTTCACTACGTTACCCCGCTCAGGCTTAGCCCTCTTGCGAAGAGAAAAGAAGAAAAAAAAAGGTACTCCGAAGCTAGCAGGAAGTGGTATTAACAGGAAGTGTTAGTCCTTAGCGTCCATTACACACTACTGTCCCGAGATTATACTCGCCGTCATCATTTCATCGTCCTGACACAAAACTACTGAATTTACTCACAAGCTTGCACATTACTGTCCATACACACTACTAGTGCTCGACACTACTTTCAGTACACACTATGTTCACTATAAACTAGTGTCCCTAATACCCGCGACAAGTCCCTACACTCTACTAGTGCTTACTACTGCTGTTTGCCGGTCTTCCTCGCTCCTTAATCAGATACTGTGAAACACTCTTTTACTGAAACACTGATACACAATTACAAGTCACTTATCACATGGATATGACCTCATCATCTTCATCATCATCATCATCGTCATCTTAGATCATCAACATGATCTGTCCTTTACTGACTTTCTTTTAAAGACTCAGGAAGGACTAGTGTCTAGGGATTAAGTTACTCAAGCTTTTTTATTAAGTCCTGGCTCTTTGCACTTTCTCATGATTAAGTAGTGCACCATATGTCCATTAATATATTGAGTGCCCAATAATATTGAGTGCATTCTGCACACTATGGTGGGGAGCCATTTTGATTAAGGCTCGCTCCTCCGTGCATCAGGCTCTAAATAATGCCTATATAGGGCACTAATTATATTCACACAAAGGAGTCATTTGGAGTTCAGCTGACTCATCCCTGCATAAGAGTGCTAAATACAGACACTTGTCCTCCTCGTTAGCTTTATCAGACAGAAAGCTCATTGTTATGTATGCCGCGTATCCGTTTCAGACGCGAACATTAAGTAGATTTAGCTGTGAAGCGAGTGTCCCTCGATCCGATCAAGCAGGTTGCTTTCGGTTTGCTTAAACCATGCCTGAAAAAGGCTTTTGTTTTATTTTCATCAACAGCTGTAGCAGCCTAATAATCGCCTGCCCCGCAGGGATCCAGAAGAATGCCGATGACCTCTCTTCCTGTTAAACAACAGGATGTCAGCGCTGCTGGGGTGTGACGGTGTTAGCACAGCTCTTTGAATAGGTCCATTTATTCCAATATGCGGGAAAATAAAGGTCTAAAAGCAGAGTTAGGGTTACGCCCTGATCGCAAGAACAAAGGCATGCCAAATAAATCTAGATCCAGATTTAAAGCCTAGACACCGAACCGGTTGGTTTAGAGCGAGAAATTTCAATACATACCTCCGTGCAGTTCTTTTTCTGTCAAATGTAATCGTATGGAAAAGTAATTATGAGATGAGTAACATAGGCTTTTTGTGTGTTAAAGTTTCACACCGCAAACTACGAATGCGAATTAACAATGAAATGTAAACTACTAACGCAGTCGGAACGAAACGTAAACTACAACCAAAATCGTCATGAAATGTGAACTAAAAACGAGTGATCAAACTACAAGCGTAAACTACAAACTTAGCGTAGTAATGAAACCTAAGATAATAATATAGTAACAAAGCATAAACTACAAACATGAAATAGTAATGAAACGCAAGCTACAGACAAAATAGTAATGAAATGTAAACTACTAACGCAGTCGGAACGAAACGTAAGCTGCAACCAAAATCGTAATGAAATGTGGGCTAAAAACAAGAATAATGAAGCGTAAACTACAAGCATAACATACTAATAGAATGTAAACTACAAACATAAAATAACAGTGAAGCATAAACTATAAACTTAACAGTAGTGAAACATAAACTACAAACATAATGTAGCAACAAAGTAAACTACAGAGATAAAATAGCAGTGAAGCATAAACTACAAACTTAACACAGTAATGAAACCTAAACTACGAACATGAAATAGTAATGAAACACAAACTACAAACATAATCTAGCAACAAAGTGTAACCTACAGATGTAAAATAGCAGTGAAGCCTAAACTACAAACTTAACACTAATAAATCATAAACTACAAACATAATCTAGCAACAGAATAAACTACAGACATAAAATAGTAGTGAAGAAATAAACTACAAACTTAACACAGTAATGAAACCTAAACGACGAACACAAAATAGCAATGACGTGGAAACGATAAACTTACCACGGTAATGAAACGTAAACTCTGAACATAAAATCGTACTGAAACGTAACTCCAAACATAAAAACGCGGCGAATCGTAAACTACAAACTCCTCGTTTACGTTGTCATTTACGCCTTTCATTTCCAAATGGTTACTGTTGAAATCAAAGGCATGCTTTGCGATGTGTCATTTCAACGTTGCGTTTCCATACGATGGCTTCAGACAGGAAATGAACTCCACACACCTCTTAAGCACATTAGCGTTCGCGTTAACGTGGGCGTGTTCTTTGACGCGACTGATTCTGCTCCGAGGGCTTTGAAGGAGTTTTATGGCAGCTTAACGTGACGCATCATCGTTTTGTAAATACGTTTAGTATCGTGTTGGGTTTTTTTTCTGACGCGTGTAGACATGTTAATTTATTGTTTCATTTTATTATTATTATTATTTGATTTTTTTCACAAATGTTTTTGTTATAATAAATAAAAAACTAATTTTCATCGTCATGGACTTGGGGATGCATGTGTGCCTGCCGAATCAGATATGATCATATCGGCTTTGTTCGTATCAAGAGACTATTATTAGCGCTCCATATTTTCTTCCGATTTATACATTTAAATTTAGCCTTAGTGGTTAGCGCTTGTAAACTCTACCTTTGCATACAAAGTTCGTGAGTAAAAAAAAAATTCAGTTGCTGAGTAAGAAGTAATAATATGGAACGTTAATATTTCTCTTCTGTAATTAGCCTTGTGTTTTAAGCTACTAATTAACAAGAATGAAATGTAGCAGTGTACTTTGCTTGATTTTTTTTTTCTTTCCATTTCCCTGTTAATATGAAATATAAGTGCTGCGTTGTTATTTTTAAAAACGTCTAAATATAGCGTAGCCATGTCTGAAGTTAGGTAGAATCTGTATTAAAGGAACAGCCTGTCCTGGTGTTTCTGTATCAAAGTGCCCTACATGGAGTGTTACATCATGGCTTCGTAGTGCACTACGTTCCATTTGGGATCAGGCCACGCTGTTTTATTATTATTATTATTATTATTATTATTATTATTTTTTGACTGAACGATGTAATAAACAGGAAACTGTCTCTTAATGTAGCAAAGAAACAACACAAGGTTCCAAATATGTACTGGTGCCAGACAATAAAGTTCAAGACGACACCGTAATCACGGCGCCGCCTTTCCTTTCTTTCGTTCTTTCTTTCTGTCCAGCCGCACTGTCGCCCTCTGCTGCTTACGTTTGACAATACAGAATGCATCGGACAGAATACTCAAAACTTGACGTTTATTTGTTCGCACATACAGTATAATCATACACACTTGTGAATCACAAGAGAGGACATGTCACTTTTATTACATTTTTTATTAAAATCATGCGAGTAGTAATTACATTTAGAAAAAGATCCTGGTTCACCACATTGCTGTATAAATCTACAAATAAGTGCTCTACATTGAGTATGACATTGAGTGATCTCTCTCTATGTAGTGCACCCTGTACAGTGGATATAAAAACACACCCCTGTTAAAATGGCAGGTTTTTGTGCATAAAAACCAAGATAAATCATGTCAGCCTTTATGACGCCGCCGCCACCACCATGCTTCAACATGGGTTTGGTGTTCTTTTGATGATGTGCATTGTTTTTGTACCAAACATACCATTTGGAATTTTGCCATGACACATTTTGCCACATGGTTTGGGGTTGTATTTTCATATTGTAATTTCACATCGAGTGTGAGGGGGGAAAGTTCCGACAAGATTGATCTTGCTTTCATTTTTTTTTTTTTAATTATTCTTATATAGCACAAAAACCTGCCATTTTAACAGGGGTGTGTAGACTTTTTATATCGACTGTATAGCGTCTGAACGAGAACTAATTCAATTGGAAATATTCCGCTTTCACTAGGGTATAAAGGACACCTGCTAACGTCCAGTATGACGCCTGCTACCTGTATGATTGCGCTACACAGTGCACTAGATGGTCACTGTGTAAAATACGAGTGAAATGGGAGTAAAATAATTTTTTGAAACACGGAATTTCCTGCTGTAATGGTTTAAAAAACTATATTTTCAACCAACATTAAGCTAGTTACTAATGCTAAAGCGTTCACTAGCTTCTTTGGTATTGCTGTATCTTTCACGTCACGTTTGGCGAAAGCAAAGCTCGCGTAAAGGGTTATGTTTTCGTAGAGAATTGCTCAAGCCGTGTCTCAAACCGTGTTCCTACCCCTAGAGGTAAGAATGTATTTAAGATGCAAATAAGGAGGGTTAAAAAACCCCAAAAAAACTGTTTAGGGCGGCCATTTTGTAATGTCTTTTCTCAGATTTAAACCGTTACACACGTCAAGGTACTAGAGAGTCAGGCGTGTGATTTGAGACACAGCTCTAGTCTATTGTATTTACATAACTATATTGATAACAAAAATAGGTATAACTTCCACCCATCCGGTGTATACAGCATATTTAGGGAAGTAACCTTAGTGACAGGGATCAAATGGGTACTTGGTGACCCCACCGTGCAGCTCCACCACTGATTCCGCCCAGCTTATGACATCACCGGTCATGTGACCTCGGCAGGACGCGAGGCTGTAGATGTCGTGGTGCGTGAGTGTGTGAGACCAGAGCTGCAGGTCTGAGATTTCACCAACAAACGCCTGGGTGGCATCGAAACGTCCGCCGAGTGAGTCCTAACACACACATACACGCACATTTATCACACATTTATCAAGGGTTATTAATGAGACGAGAAGGTTTTTAAGTGTGTGTGTATGTGTGTGTGTCACCTGCTCCTGTCCCAAAATGAACACTCCTCCAGGTTTGATGGGTTGCCAGGCGTTAAGATTATCCCCAGATCCTCTCTTTGCTCCGTCCTGAAAAACCTCCCATACTCCATCCCGTGCCAGCCAGGTCACACACACGTGGTGCCATTTCCCATCATGCAGCGACAGGGGTAATATCACTGCCTACACACAAACACATACACATATCGCATACCAATTTGAGGCAGCATTGCTTTCAATTACTGCGAAAACGAAACCGTCTTGTGGGACGGTTTCCTCTATCCGACCTATCAGGGAACAGAATATCATCACGTGCCACGCCCAATCCCCCCCCTCCCCAAACTGTCTTCTTTCTCACTCGTTCATCTTCCCTTACCGTGTCTTTGATGAGCAGCTCCATCGGCTTGTCCCCCCACTCGATCAGTACCAGTTCGTTCGCTTGCCCGGGGGCGGAGTAGGAAAAGGGCGTGCCGATGCCCGAGGCTCCGCCCTTCAGCCACATGCACAGCGTCATGGCATAGATCTCGCGCGTCACAGTTTTCTTCACTCTCCCATACATGTAGTTTGTGCGCATGGGGAAGCCAATCTGGAAACTTCTGGAAGATTTGCTTCTCTTCCTCGTACCTGAAAACAGTGGGGGTGATGTAAGGAATCAGAATCATGTTGGAAATTGTATCAAGTCATACTTTCTGAAATGATCTACAGTGTGTGTTCACCTGTGTTGGAGCGTGCACCGTGTGTGAGCTGCTTCAGCACTTTGTCCAGCTCGTCATGCGTTGTCCTGCGATCCTGCGAGCGGAGCGATGTCCTCGGGTGGCCGCCGTCGTCATGGTGATTGTTGTTACCGTCGCGCTGTCCGTCACGGTGTTCGTCGTCGTGATGGCCGTCGTGATGGCCGTCGTGGTGTTCATCGTCATCCTCGTCATCACCGTGGTGATGGTTCCTGTCGGTGATAGATGCGGCATGATGCAGCAGCTGCTGCTCCAGGGCGGAGATCTTCCTCCGCAGCAGCTCCTTCAGAGAGGCGGAGTACGCTGTGGACGTGTTCTGCGTCTGACAACACAAGCTTTACATTTAAAACACCTGGGATGTTTCGTTCTGAAAATTTCAGTGGATATTAAAAAGAAGAAAAAAAGGTTTTCTTCCTCGAGGCTTAGTTCTACATCCACTGCTTTTTCGAATCAGCGAGTTCTAGTTACGTTCCAGCTAAACGAGTTATATTTGTATTTATACTGGAGATTTGGTCTTAGTGGAACCTGTTCGTGCTTGTCTTCCTCTCACCTGCAGGTTCTCCAGTCTCTCCTTTAACGTCGCCAGCATGTGGCTCATCTGCTCCGGAGAGCTCGAGTGTGACAGGCTCATGGTCTCGTCACCCGTGTGCTCGTGGTTGCCGTGGTGACGCTGGTGATGACCGTGTCCGTGCCCACCCAGGCCGTGCCCGAAGCCCTGGCATAGCGCCAGCTCGGAGGTGAGCTCGCGGATCGTCTCCCTCTGGTCCAGAATGGTCTCCTTCTGCTGCACTAAGCTCTCACGCAGGTGCAAGATGGTGGGCGTGGCCTCATCCGACACACCCCACCAGGAGTCACCATGATGGCTGCCGTAATGGCCGCCGTGGTGCCTGCTGTGATGCTCGCCATAATGGCCACTGTGATGGCCGCTATGGTGGCTGGTGCTATCAGAGGGGACACAGGGGGCATCGGGGGGAATGGGGGTGCAGATGAAGCGCGGGTGAGCACCGAGCTCGTACTCCGAGCCTGAAGCTCCTCCACAGACGAGGAGTAAGCACACGAGAAGACGTAGCGCCCATCCGTCCATCCTTGTCGTCCTCGGGAGATTCGAGGAGCGTGTGTGAAATGGGTCACGTCTCATTTCCGATCAAATGTGTGTCGTGTTGTGTTACATTGATTTTGGATCAATTTCTATCTCCCTCCCTAACTCTCTCTCTTTCTCTCTCTCTCTCTTTAAATCTCTTTCTCTCTCTCTCTCTCTCTCTCTGTTAGTCTTTATGTCCTCTCCTTATGCTTTAAATAAATGATTAGTACAAAAACCGACAGACAAATGACCGCACTAAAATACACCAACGGAATGAATTCATATATAATTCATTAATATAATAGTTTGGTTTGTGTAATATTTAATACACTTGGTAGGAATAATCTTCCTTGAACGTGTGTACATCAATAATATGTCTGTATTATTTCCCTCTTCTTCTAAGTGGCCTTGAGCGTGAAGAGTTTTAACTGCTTGGGACAGATCCGTGTGTGTGTGTGTGTGTGTGTAATCCTTTAGAGTGGCTATCAGCTGGGACTAGCACCCTCCTGCAAAGACATATGAGGCCTCGTAAAGCAGTGTCCAGCACTTATAAACACACACACACGCAGCTGAACATCTATCTACACATCCTGTTCACACACCAGTCGCTGCTTTAGTATATATGCAACGATTTGTGCAATATTTACACACTAGAACAAATTTAAACAACTTTAATCATCGACGATAACAGCATGGAGCACTATCAAGATTTTACTCCACAGTGCCGTTGAATTCTCGATTCCGATTGGTCGGTATTTCGTTCAGAATTGGTCGAACACTTTATCTTATTGTTTATATAGTAACGACTTGGAAACGTACATTGGACGGTCCGTGTAAAATGGTTTAAACGATTACATGTGGAATCGTTGATACGGTGAAGTTTTGTTTGCATTTTGGAAAGGAGTTTACGCTTTGTGGTTTCTCCTTAATTTAAAAAAAAAACCACACAAGCTACGTTGTTTTGTTTTGTTTCGGCGACGACCGTTTATCGCTGTTTTAACGTATGCAGTAACAGGAACTCGAAATAACACATCATTAATTAAATATAACTTAATATAATAATATAAATAGATGAAAATGTACGAAATAAAAACATTGGTAAAATTGCTGAGGTATAAAAGAAACAAAACACTTCAGGATGTGATATTATAGGAAAATAATCGACAGTTTTTCTGTCATGTTTCATTTCATACATATTGTATAAAGCGTATACATTTCTATTATGTAGTTTAATATGTAGTAGTGTGTATATCGTTAAACTGTGTATGTATTCGCGTAGCAATTTGTTTAATATTATAAAGAGAGAAGTTTCTTACCCGTTTGTGTGTGTTCATGTCTCAGGAGCTTGGGATTGACTTAATCCAGGTGAATGAGCTAATTCTCTCTCTCTCTCTCTCTCTCTCTCTCTCTCTCTCTCTCTCTTTCTCGCTCACTCTCTCATCCTGCCCCATCTCCCTCCCAGAAATTCAAATGGTTTCCATTACCACAATTGGTCCTTAATGGTATCCACTAGACCTAACATGCCACCAACAGAAGGCAACAGATTACCAGTAGAGACCCACAGGGACTGTTACAGATTCTATTAAAAAAAACCAATACACTTTCCATTACAACCATTAAAACCATTACAAATTCTATGACGGTTTCTATTGTTTCGTTTTGCCTTTTAGCAGTGCTCTTATCGCTTCAAGACGTGACGTAAATATCAATAATTTGATGTGAAGCAATATCATAACTATTTTTTTCGAATGCTTACAGTGCTTTGGCATTCTTTTGGCTAACGATTGCAAGATTATATTCTTTACAAACGTGCTATAAAGGTATTATTGTTCTTACATTAATAGTAATAATCTCTAGGATAACTGTTCTTCCTATAGACGAGTATTTATTGTATTTCTCAGTCCTTCACCTGGAATTCCATTTTATGCACCTCTGTGCTCCATTACACTGTATATAACTTTGGGTTATTTTTAGCATGGTGTGCTGACCGTAACGGAGCGTCTGGCGGCCATGTTGTCATGAGTCTTAATGAGCTAATCGGTCTAATTAAGCCGGCGACAGATGGCCACAGATTAAGGTCAAAATGAGGAGGGAGGAAAGAAACGTGCTCTTCTAGTATTCCTGTGTTTTTGTTTTGTTCTCCCTAGAACATCAGCTATTATCTCAAAAGCTATGAGTTCTGACAAAGTGGTCCAAGAAACGCTAGTTAGCTTGCGCCTGCCTAGCTGTTTACCCTAAACCTGATGCGTTAAACCTGTACTCAGAACATTAAACACATACAGTGTGGCTGTTAAAATCCATTGGTATGATTATCCCCCCCCCCCCCCGTATTTATTTATTTTTATCGCCCCCCCCCCCCCCCCCCGCATGATCTATAGTTTTGATTTGTTTCATTGTTCTGTTTCTACATCTAAACCTGTTACACTGTACTGAAAAGTATTAAAATGACTGTCATGGTGAGAGAGATCCTGGGTGACTAGTTAGCATGCTATTAAACAAGCTAGCTAGAGATGCAACAAAGGGCTGTCACTGAAGTATGTCGGAGCCAACTAGCTAGCTAATAGTGCCATAAAACAAGGTACTAAAAGTATAGCTAGCTCTCTGAGAGGACGGTATTAGTACACATACAGTAGATAGCCGAATAGCTAGCTAGCTTGCTAGTTAGATACTAGGAAATTAAGTATGGTATAAGGCTAATAGGCGTCTTTGGAGTTGCTAAACATTTTTTTTTCTTCAGAAACTACAAAATTGCATCAGGTTAGCTGTTTATTTTACTGAGACAGAGCCAAGGTGTGTTGTAGTGTGACAATGAGCATGTACACACTGTCTAGGGATCCTGAGTGACTACACTACACACACAACTACACACAACTGACAGTGCTGTCCATTAGGATAGCGTGTAGGATAGCGACCCACACCCTCACCCACACATTTCCTCAGATATGTGTCTGTTCATTCTGGATTTCCCAGTGCAAGTGTTTTTTTTCCCCAGAAAATGAAATAACTGTAGAAGTGATGATATGAGGCCGGATTCACATTCGGATTCAATTATGAAGGAAATTACACCGGATCCAGATGTTAGAAAACACACATGCTCTCATCTATATTCCTGAAACTGTATACACACACACATAGGCAGCATAATTGTGTGTGTGTGTGTGTGTGTGTGTGTGTGTGTGTGTGTGTGAAACCCCAAAGAGATTTAGTGTCAGAAGGACACACACACACTCTAGAAAGTGGAGCAGGTATGCATTTCATTAATTAACCCAGACAACGGAACCCCCCCCCCCCCCCCAAACCCTCCACCCCTCCCCACCAACACACACACACACACACACACACACACACACACACTTTCCTCTGTATATGTAATAGTGATGAGAGGCAGTCCTTGGCACTTTGCACATTGCTAAGAAACATAATCTCTTATAATGAGCGTTTAGTGCCCCCTAGTGCACTACAGTGTGTGTGTGTGTGTGTGTGTGTGTGTCCTGCTGGAAAACAAACAAACAATTGAAACCCTCATAGAATTTGTAATCGTTTTAATGGTTATAATGAATGAGAATTGTATTGGTTTTAATGGAAAATCTAATGGTTCCTGTGGGTCTCTACTGGTTTGTCTATTTGTTGCTTTTTGTATGTGGAAAGTTATGTCTAGTGGACACCATTAAGGACCAGTAATGGTAATGATTTTAATGGTTAGCTGATGGTTTGTAATGGTATCTGTAGTGGAAACCGTGATGGTTTCTATTGTTTTTTTCTTCTTCAGCAGGGTGTGTGTGTGTGTGTGTGTGTGTGTGTGTGTGTGTTTATAGGGTGAAGAGACAGAATGTGAGACCAGATCCAGCCTTGTTCAACATTAGTTCCCTTACCGTTCACATCCCAGGCCCTAATGTTTAGTGTTGACCCCTCGACCTCCAGGCTTCTGTTTCTACTCAGAGCGAGAGGATGAAAAGGCCAAAGGTCACACGTGGAGAATAAATAAAGGGCGCTGGTGGATACATGGATGAAGCGATTGATCAGTGTTTTAGTACACGTTTGTGTGTGTGTGTGTTGTAATATATGTAGTACTTGTGTGTGTTTCCTGTGTCCTGTGTCCTGCTATCGTTTCTGTAGTAACACCTTACGCACAGATCTGCATCGCTTGAAGCTCCACATAACCAAAGACTGATAATAAATAGATGAAAAAAGAAAATGTGTTGTTATTTCACAATATGTTTGAACGTATGATAGAATTTCTAATGGTTTTACTGGTTATAATGGGAATTGTATTGTGTTAATGGAAACTGTAATGGTCCATATGTGTCTCTACTGGTAATTTCTTACCTTCTGTTGGTGGAATGTTATGTCTAGTGGACACCATTAATTACCAGTAATGGTTTTAATGGTTAGCTGGTGGTTTGTAACGGTATTTGTAATGGAAACCATTAGAATTTCTGTGATGGTTTCTAGTGGGGTTTGTTTTTTCCAATTTAAAAAAAAAATATGGAAGGAGTCTCCAGTGTCAGTGCTTCAACACCTCGGGGAAGGCTGAGGAGTTTACACTTTGCGGTTTCTTAGCGACAGTAATGTCAGTGGTGACAGGAACTAGAACGATATCGTTTCCTGGAAAGTTCTACAACGTTTAAGCGTAACCACAAATGGATAAAAATTATGATGCAAGTCTGACATAGCGCTCTCTCTCGCTCTCGCTCTCGCTCTCTCTCTCTCTCTCGCTCTCGCTCTCTCACACACACACACACACACACACTGTGCACTAATGAAAGAGTCAGAGGCGTGTGAATGAGAAAGAGCTGGATGGGGGAGGATGTAGTGAAGGATGTGGGGTTTGTAAAGACTTTGGGCTGAAGTCCAAAAAGGGCTCGTTTTTCAAATGAGTGCCCTACATAGTGTACCACAGCCAGTGTGTCACCCCAGGGCTAGAGTAGGGAGGAGAGATGCGTTTGGCAGTGAGCCCTGGTCATTATTCTCCTCACTGCCTATGTCCAGGGTCATTGTTATTCACCCCGAGTGAAGGAGAGAGAGAGAGAGAGAAAGTGTGAGCAAGGGAAAAAAAGAAAGAAAAGAGGGATGAACACCAAATGCGTCCTTTCTCCTCACGAAAGTGCACTAGATAGTGTTCAAATAGATGCTTGAGCACAGAGTTCCCTACGTGGTGCACTATATGTTCATTTAGGACGCGAGTCTGAAGTGTGTGTGTGTGAGAGACACACACACAGAGAGAGAGAGAGAGAGAGAACATTGTCCGGCGCTCGCGCATGAGAGAGAGAGAGACGTGGTGTAGCGCGCGGGTTTACAGTGGCACAGCGCTCGCGCAAACAATTTCAATGTGTTTTCATCACTTATTAAGTAATTTGTTTTAATTGGATGAGCGCGTGAACACAAGCGCGCGGCAGCGGGAAGAACAGAGATTTTGGAGCACGAGGGAGGGGAAAGAAGAAAAAGAGAAGAGAAGAAAAGAAAAGAAAAGAAAAGTGAAGTGGATGCAAGCTGAGACGGTGAGTATGCATACACGCGTCTCTCTCTCTCTCTCACACACACACACACACACACACCAGAATAGGTCAACAGGTGCTTTTCATCTGCATGTGCATTGCGTTAAATGACCACCAACCCTGGTGAATCAACTCTGATATTATACTCTCACACACAGCATCATCTCTACCACAACCTGAACATTTGGGGGGACCAAACCATTTGGTGTGGGTGTGAGTGGGGGTGGGGTCATACTGGCATAAAGTTGGCTTGATGTTGGATGTTCGGTATTCGCAAATTAAGGGACCGTCTCTAAAGTTACACACGACATTGAACACGGTTCTCACTTCAAGAGCATGACTTACCTTCACAAAACCAGCCTTCAAGTGTTCATGTAGGTCTCAGCTACAATGCACACCTTCTAGATTTTTGACATTTAATAAAATAATCTGTCGAATCATATGTAAATATTGCCATGTATTTCACGACCATGTTTTTTTTTATTATTAATATTTATTTTTTTTAAAAGGTCCATGATCTCTTCATGGTAAATTTTCAGTAATTTTCTGGAGAAAGTGTACTGTTGGACACAGTTGGGACTCTTTGGGGGGAGGGGATGGGCTCAAGAGTCAATTAAGAGTGGCATGCTGTTAACAGACTGCAGTAGGCATCACGGGCAGATTGATTTATTTATTTTTATATTTTTATTATTTTTAAAACGGGAAACGTAAAAGAGAAAATGACTTGGGTAAAAGCCGGTGGTAGGAATCTGTACACAATTCCCTATACAGTCAACAGGACAGTTCTCTGGTGGCCAGCTGACAGACGTAAAACGCAGAAAACAAATAAACGTGTTTGAAAAGTTAAAACATTTGTGTAGGATCAGTTCTGTTAACTGTTTCATTAATAGGACATGTATTTTTTTTTTTGAAGAAAACCATTCATTCATTCCAATGCATTTGTGTAGGATTAAATATCTAAACAGATGTGCATCATAACTAACACCAACAGGAACACTCTACAGCTGGTTTTGTGACCAATTCATCCTCTTCAAATCCTATCGAGTGTTAAAATTATGGTACATTTTGCGTCCGAGCCCATTCGGTAGTGAAACAGGCTTGCCGGTGTTGCTAGATGGCACCCAGGCGTGGGAAGCTGGGTCATCAGGTTCAGCAGGGCGAGAAGGCAGAGCGACGTCCGCAGTGGAACAGGATGGCGGAAATTGATTGGCCGTTCCATCGAGCTCAGGCAGGAAGTGAGCGTGCTCTGAGGTTCAGGTGTGGGGCGGAGAGATGACACGATGTCCCCGGCCTGCCTTGAACGCTGAGCGATGGCTACTGCACAGCCAGCAGGAGGAACGAGGCTCGAGGCGGCGCGAGGCTCTCCACGAGGCCAGAGGGAGGAGCAAAGTTCTCCATGGAGCAGGAAGGGCGGAGCGGCGTCCGTCCCCAGCCGAGCGGGAAGGGCGGAGCGGCGTCCGTCCCCAGCCGAGCGGGAAGGGAGGAGCGGCTTCCGTCCCCAGCCGAGCGGGAAGGGAGGAGCGGCTTCCGTCCACAGCCGAGCATGAAGGGCGGAGCTACGTTCTCCAATGACTTGGCATGCTGGATAAGATCAGTGGGGGAGGGAGTGTGGGAGATGGTTCCAGCCTGGTTGGAAGGCTCCCCTTTGGCATACCCCATGACGGAGTACATTACGTCGAGCCATTCCCGATTGGCTTTTACGATGGAGAATTTACTCTCCTTCTCCCACCTCGGCTTTTCCCTTTCATACAAGGCCTCTTGAACGCTGAAAAAAATCTGCCACATCCATAGTAGGTCTTGCGTTCGGTCACGTCTGGAGGCGGATGCAAGTGCAGATTAGGTTTAGTAACAATACAAACAAAACACTAATAACCATAAACCAAAGACTGGAAACGATGGCAAAGAAAGACAAACACAAGCCACGTGCAAACTCGAGCTGATATACACAAGTGCTCGTTAACACGAATGTGATTCAGGTGCAGTGGCTGCTGGGAACTGTAGTCCAGAGTTCTTTTTCTGAAATTACATGGGGGGGGGGGGTCGTCGTTTATGTGATGAAACGTAACGGTATTTGGGTTTGGAATGACATCAGGGGAAGCAAATGATAACAGAATTTTCATTTTTAGCCCTAACCACAACCTAAAAACACACGTGAGTCAAACCCACACGTCCGAGCATGATAACGCTCCCACTTTAAGTTTTTAATGAATCATTTTCTTAGATAAGCGAATTTACCGAAAGGCTACCAGTAAAGTCAGGACACCATGTTCATTCAGCGTACATTCATTCGCAATCTGCACACGTTTGTTCTCCGTCTTCTGTTTAATAGACTGAAAACGTTTCCGTTAACGTTTCTCGTCTCGTCACGACGACAACAACACGTTACGTTACGTGAATCAGGTAAATGTTTGCATCGCTGGATATTACCGTCGCCTGTTTAACGTTTCTAGCTACGTAGCATACATCTTACCTCGCACTCTTTCACCGCTAAAGGGGTCATATCATGATTTTTAAACGTTTTTTAAATGTTCACTATTTTGTTTATTGGGTATAATAGAATGGGTTCACATGCTTTTAATGTTCAAAAAAATTCATTCACATACTGTACATCATTGCATTCCCAGGCTGAAGCGTTGTGAACAGTAAAGCCCCGCCCTCTTTGATTTGATTGGCCATTTCAAACATTTTGATGTTGACGAGCGCTGCTAGACCGCCGAGGTTGACCAGCCTTCATTTTTTTAAAAAACCTTTTTGTCATCCTAACAACATACGTGGCGGTGCATCAAAAATATCAAATATTTGGAGGGACAATATGGCCGTATCTGATTATTGGGAGGGGCGTGTCCCCTTCAGTGTCTGTGGCGGTGGTTACGCCCCTGCTTACAGTTACCGATATTTAACCCGGTATATTTCGGACCTGTAGGTTAATGTCTGACGTCACACGTTTGACTCACTGCTCTGGTCAGTGGTGGAAATGGACACTGACTCAACCCTCACGTTGTTTAATGAACGTTGAAAAGACGCTACACACCATGTCAAATGTCACAATGTATGAATTCTTGAAAGTCTACCTATCGAACGGTCTATCCATCCATGAAGAAATGTGTGTGTGTGTGTGTGTGTGTGTGTGTGTGTGTATCAGTACTCTTGTGTGAAGACAGCAGCAGGGCGAGTCAGAAGGAAAGAAAGAGGTCAGAGTGTTTTCCTCGCATGTTGTCGCTCGGTACTGGGTTCTGTGGTACAGCAGTGTGTGTATGTGTGTATGTGGTGGGTCACTTTGCTCCGGGCTCCTGTCTGAGCGGATAATCCACCCTGGAATTCCAGCTTCTCTCCCAATGGAAAACTCTGGAAGGATCACAAACTTGTTTGTTCAGTGCACTCTGCGACATTCTGCTCCAGATTCCCTTTCCCCCCCCCCGCTCTCTCTCACTTACACACACACACTTACACACACACTCACACACACACTCACACACACACTCAAGTTTGTGAAGATTTTTTCTTTAGTGTTTTTTTTTGTTTTTTACTGGAGTGAGATTCTTACAGTAGAGCTACCAGTTTGTCGTCGAGCTTTTATTATTTGAAAAGAAATAACTGTCGTGTGCTTTCCCTCGTCTCATATGTTCATAGTTGGATAGAATTATTATTGTATTACGCGTACCCCAGAGCCGCTGAATTCTCCATTCCGATTGGTCGAGAAGGTGCCGATTAGGTCTCTCTACCGTTATCGTTTCTATGGTAACGGTTTACACGACGACCCGTGCGAAAGAAATCCGTCGGTCCGGCGACGCTTGTGTTAAGGAGATGTTTGTTTAACGTCGATGGAAGGAGTCTCCAGCGTCGTCATCTCTGTGTGTTCTTTCTCTGCAGGTGGGCGTGGCTTCATAGTAACGTCCCAGGTTGTGTTCAGGGGAATCGTGCGAGCGACCGTGATACGATGTCGAGATCTGACGAGGTGAACAAAATGACAGAAAACGTCTACAAGGTAAATAAAACCTGTGTGTGTGTGTACGCTGTTTTTGTCTACGTCCTACTTTATTTCGTTCGTGCTCAAGCTCCGCCCACGTAACCTCCCTTTGATTTTCCTTTACACCGTGTGTGTGTGTGGGTGGGTGTTCAGGGCATCCTGGAGCAATTTAACCCCAGTTTGAAGAACTTTGTCACCATGGGGAAACACTATGAGAAAGCGCTGACAGGTAAGGAGCACTTTGTTTTTGTCCAGTCGGCCATCTTAAGGCCTGTTTCATTACTTCATCAGCTTGATTATTTAAGTTAAGGCACTCAAATCAACATTCCTGTACACCATTGGTTTTCAACGTGGGGTCCAGGGGGTCTGTGAATTTAAACAAATAATAATTTGTTACACTGGTGTAAATCACAACCCACGTTATGAAAGTTAGTATCTGTAGGGGTCCAAGCACCAAAGTCAACTTAGACATTATGTGTTAGGAATAGAAAGCTCTATGGTGCCAACAATGTTTACAAAGGGGGGAGTACGGTGGCTTAGTGGTTAGCACGTTTGCCTCGGACCTCCGGGGTTGGGGGAGTGTTCTCCTCGTGCTACGGGGGTTTCCTCCAGGTACTCCAGGTTCCTCCTCCAATCCAAACACGTGCATTGCTGGCATTTCCAAATTGTCCGTAGTGTGCGAGTGTGTGTGTGATGGGTTGGCGCTCTCACCTGTCAATCACGGCGTCACTAGCCAATTGCGGGCATCTGTGAGCTCGGGTATGTGGAAGAGGGCGGACGGCGTTTTCCTCCGCAGACCCGGTGACGCTACGGCAGCTCACTGGATTCAATACATTCTCAGCTAACACACAGTAAAATGTCTTGATTGATGCATCCTTTCTTTCCATCCTTCTTTCTTCCTTCCTCTTCTTTCCCTTTGTGCAGGAGTGACTGTCGCAGCTAAAGGCTACTTTGATGCGCTGGTTAAACTGGGAGAACTGGCCAGTGACAGCCAGAGCTCGAAAGAACTGGGTAAGAACTGGGAGAGCGAGGGGAAGGAGAGCGAGAATGAATGAAGAGAGGGAGCAAAGTTTAGAGAGGAGAGGACAATAAACGGAGGAGAGAAGAAGACAAAAATGAGGGGAGATGGTGAAGGAAAAAGGGGAAAAATAAAGTGGAAAAGAAGACTAAACCAAGGGAAGTAAGAGAAGAGATGGAAAAGATGGATGTGGCGTAAAATGAACGAATGAGTCACATTAAAAGTGAGGACTGATTTATATTTTTGCGTAACCATGCAGAACTGTAAATCAAGCCCAAAGAGAACTGGGAAGCGATAGAGAGAGTAAAGAAAAGAAGGAAAGGAAGAGAAAGACGAAAAGACCGAGACTAAGGAATGCTGGTTACTAAGTAAGGAGAGACAGAAAGGAGGGGAAGTACAGAGACCTCAAAGACGAGTGCAGCATAAAGAGAGAGCGAGAGAGAGAGAGGGAGCGAACGAGGGATTGGAGGTTAATGAAGGAAGTGGGACAGAAAAGAGGGGAGAGACTGAAAGGTCGTTGCACAATCAAAAAAAAGATGATGGATTAGAAAACAAAAAAGGCGAGAGCAAGATGGAAGAAGAGACGTGGATGGAGTAAGAGATTGATATAAGCTAGCGTGAAATGAATGAAATAGATTAGATAGAAAAGAGGATGTAGGCAGACTGAAAAGACGAGCGTAGAATAAAAAAGGGAGAACGAAGGAACCGAGAGAGAGAGAGAGCAAAAGTTGGGGTTGAAGTAGTGAACGAAGGAGAAAGAATGGAGGACAGGATGAGTGCGGCATTTAAAAAAAACAAACGAGTGCACCATAAAAACAGGAGAAAGAGAAAATGAGCGAGAGAGAAAGAAAAGGAAAGAGAGAGAGGTCTTTGTTGGAAGATTAACAACACCACATGATCGCATTGTGCCACTGGATGCAGCGGGGGTGGACGAGAGAAATGGAGGGATGGAGGGGGAGAAGAAAAGGGCCGCATGCCAAACTACACACAGAGTGTTATTCAGCGGGGGTACAAACACGCAACACACACCCAGGCTGAGGGGTGACACGAAACAGACGACAAGTTATCACCAACTGTAGGGAAGTAAACATATGAACTACTGTGAGAGGCGGAATTTGCATATTCATAAATGAGTATGAATATTAATGTGGGCGGGAACTGTAGAAATCGTGTTGTCACTTGTACTGGTTAGCGCGCGACGTCCATTAGCGGCATATTCTGTTCTGCAGATAACTAGTTGTGTTTATTACAATTCAAAAGTGTGTGTGTGTGTGTGGGGTAATCTAGACAAAATAAAATGTGTACTGATAGATGTGTCCACCTGGAGTTGTGCGAACACTGTTGCTAGGCAAGCAAAGCTAGCTAAAGACTGAGGCGAAAGATTGAGCTAGCTGTAGCATAACTGTTCAGTCTTTCACACAGACAAAATGAACACACAGTTCCTTTAAAAACAAGACAGAAATGTCAACATTTCTCTCAGATATGTCGGTAAATTACAAATAAAAGCCTCCCTACAACTTAAAATTCACTGTAATGCCACTTAGCATCGATTGCTATCGCATATTTTACAAGTAAAGTGATAAAAAAAAGAACACCGAAATGTCCATGTTGGTTTTTTTTTTTTGCCTTTCCCTCAGTCGTCTCCATGTTGTTGTGGTTTTTGTTTTTTTCTGTCAGTGTCACTTCTGTTTCTAAAACAGTCACGGTGACTGCTTTAGCACGTCGGAACGTTCCGGAACGTGTGTGTGGGGTGGGAACGCCTTCAGTCTCCTCTTGAGGTGTTTACTACTTCGGAATTCGAAAACGTTCAGACGACACTCATATTGTTTTCAAAATGGCCGAACCCATAAGAGTTTGGTTAGCGTTTGACGCTAAGCATAACGACAGGGTCGGGGTGGGTTTTTTCCCCACTATGTGGAGTCATTTCTGAAGTAATTTGCTAACACATCTGAGGAAAAAGTGGATACTTCGGATTGTTCTGTCTCGGTTTTATTGTCAAAACTGTCTGCCTTTATGTTGTAAACAGCTAGCTAGGTTAATTGTTAGCCAAAATCTTTTGCTAATGACTTATTTAGCAACGAGAACGTCGCATGTTCGTTTGAATTCCACTTGGACACCCAAATAAACACTTCAAAAATCATGCTAAACTTGGCCGGAGGTCATATTCGACTAATAAACAACATTCAGACCTGCTCTGCTTAAAAGTATTGACACTGGAGACTCTCTCTCTCTCTCTCTCTCTCTCTCTCTCTCTCTCTCTCTCTCTCTCTCTCCTGTATTTTTACATGAGTGTGTCTTCCTGATTGCCCGTTTCTGCGCTTCATTTCAAGGTGACACGCTGTTCCAGATGGCCGAAGTGCACAGACAGATCCAGGTGCAGTTAGAGGACGTGGTGAGTGCACGTGGTATCCAACAACCATCAGCTGAAAATCATTTTTAATCAGTGAAAAAAAAACCCCAAAAGGTTTCCTAAACGAGGAATAAAACACTCGTGCGTCTTATTAAAGATGATCAACTGTGATCGTTTATTCAAAACGATTAGATTAGATCGGTCGGTTCTCCAAGACGAGATTAGCCTCAATCCTGATGGGAATGCGAGTGTTTAACCAATAATCACGCTGCAAATTTCACGTACGTCTCTCGTTCCCAGCTAATTTTTTTTGTTTGTTTTAACGGTTTAACTTTTAGTGTTACTGGTTTGCGGGGAAAAAAACAAACTTCAGTGCTTCTTAATTTTTTTAAGAACACGCATATTTGACTTTATTTTACACAAAACAATTATTATTAATGTGCTTAGTTGTTACACAGTATCATTCCTCAGTATCGTTATCCGTGTGTTAATTTTTTTAAAAGGCATATTAAGACAAAAAAAAAAATATTAGTAATTCAGAATAATGTTCTGCATTACAATTCCAACATCAACTTTAAAAAAATATAATATAAATAAAATTTTTGTTTGTTTGATCGGGTTTTTTTGGGCCATTTTAATCCTCTATCTTATAAATATAACACTCCAAACTAATGCAGACAAAATGAGATTCATATATTTCTTTTTATAGTCTATACATGTTGACGAAAGACATTTTTGAAGAGTATATTTGCACAAATTCTTCACTAAACAAATCAAAATGTGCTGTTTATTGTATATTTATGTTTGTATCTAACAATGATATACTGTTGGAGTCAATAGTGAAAATGGTTTATTAGGGAAACATGTACAAGGAATTTTTTAAAATTTATTACTGTTATAATAAATAAAGAAAGAAAGAAATAAAACGACCGTTCCAGTCCGTTTTTCTTTCGATTATGGAAGATGAACTAAAGATTTAATCTAAAAAAACAGCAACAACTAAATGACAGTAGTGATGAGATTAATAAAAGAAGGATCTTGTGAATTTATTACACTTTTTTTTTTCTTTCTTTTATTTTTTCTTTCCCTAGCTGAAGTTGTTTCACTCTGAACTCCTCTCTCAGCTGGAACAGAAGCTGGACCTGGATATTAAATTCCTCACCGTGAGTCTGCATTTCTAATTTATTTATTTATTAAAAATCTGGCTCCAGCTTCATGAGACTAATACGATGTTAATAGGTTAAGCATTTAACATCCCAGTCAGTGTTCGTGCCAGACGAAGGTGGTCGAGTTTTAATCTGTCTCCAGGCGACGCTGAAGAAGTACCAGAGCGAGCGGCGGTCGAAGGCGGAGTCGATCGAACGCTGCCAATCGCAGCTGAAGAAACTGCGCAGGAAAAGTCACGGCAGCCGCCACCCGAATAAATACGGAGACCGAGAGATGCAGGTACGCGGATGCGAACGTTCACGTATCCCATAATGCACTTTGGCGGTCCGAGTGGAAAGTCAGGCGTGTTCGTTATGTTATCTGTGACGTGTAGCTAGCGGTCCGTGCGTTTAGTGTCACTGTGTCCTCTATCAAGCTATCAGTTTAACGATTTATGACACTCTCCCTCTAACGCAGTGTCTGTGTAAAAGTCAAATGCCACATATTACCCTTTAAACATGACAGTTATTTCAAAAGGAAATAAAATTAACAGCATTAAAAATAAAAAGGATCAAAGGTGAAATGGAAGCGAGGTGTAAAATATTAAAAAACGAACGGAGCTTAAGAAGTAAGACGGAAAGGAAACTATCCGTACCGGCCATATTGAAAACGTCTCGAGTAACCCGTTATTTAATAAAGGTCCCAGTTATTTCATTATAAAAATGAAAAGGACTGTATCTAATACAAAGAGAGAGAGAGAGAAAGATGTCAAATGAAACAAAGCCTAAAAAGAAATGAAAAGCAAAATGTTAGTATTAATATTAATACTTTATATTAAAAATAAGCGACATAAACGGTGTGTTGGACATTCCCAAAATGACTTTAAGTAGTGGAAAGAAAAAAAAAGATTATGTTTAAAGTAAAATATTGAGGAAAGAAAGAAAAAAAAGGCAAGTGGCAGGAGAGATATTATATCAATATTATGTTTCATGCTGGAAGATACGACATCATTTCCTGCTTTTGTCTCTTCTGTTTTGATTTTATTCTCGCATTGTACCATCTTTTTCTTCAGTGTGTGTGTGTGTGTGTGTGAGAGAGAGGGGCACATCTTACTGCCATCAAAAACACAAAGTGATCATGGGTGGTTCTTTGTAAGAAACAATAGCGAGTGAAGTCTTTCCTGTCTCTGTGTCTGTCTCTCTCTCTCTCTCTCTCTCTGTGTGTCAGTTTGTGGAGCTGATGAGTCGCAGGCAGACGGAGTTGGACTCTCTGGTGGCAGTGGGTTATCGCTCGGCTCTCACCGAGGAGAGGAGGAGATACTGCTTCTTGGTGGACCGCCAGTGCTCCGTCGCCAAGCTGCTCATAAACTACCACAGCAAGGTACGCAACTGCAGCCGAGCATAACAAGCTACCGTAAACAGCACAATAAAAAACAATATAGTGCAAACCCGCTGCGTTTTATAATAAACTACCACTACAAGGTACACACAGCCAGTCCCCTCCGAAAGTATCGGAACAGCGAGGCCGACTCTAGCGTTTGAGATCAAAAGTGGTTTCAGCTCTCGTTAAATTCACGTCTGCTTCCCGCAGGTGCGCGAACTCCTGTCGCAGAAGCTGTCGTCGTGGCAGCAGTCATGCTCCCAGCCTACCAAATTACCAGAGCGGGCGTTGAACCTGCTGCGTCACACGGCCCCTCCGGGTGCAGGGGCTTCTGGGATAGCGGAAGTCCTCCGACACACTAAACTGGGCTCGGCTCAGTCTGGAGAGCAGGTGCAGCTTTTACGTTATATTTATCATCTTCTCGGTGTGAATGAATGTTAATTGAGATACGACGTTTGAAAGAATTGCAGTAATCTGATTGGCTCACTGGTCGCCACTCGCTCCTACAGAGGCTGTCCGTACAGGAAGTCCCGCCCCTTCTGAATGGCGAGTCCGGCAGTCGCACCCAGCAGCAGCACGGCGGATCGTCTGTCTCGTCCGATCCCCCACTTCGCACCCTCTCCACCCACAACACCAGCACGGCTTCTAGCCCCGCCCATCCACAGACTACCTCTGTGCTGTCAGGAAGTGTTACAGGCGTGCTTTCTCCTGCTTCTGGTTCTGCATCTCTGTCTCTTAGCCCCGCCTCTGCTTCATCCCTTAATTCTCTGCAAGGCCTGGCTCCGCCATCTAACGCCCCCCACACTCCTCCATTGCCCCATAGTGCACCTTTGTCTCGTGCCCTCACACCGGTGCCACCGTCTGCCTTCTCTCCTCCGGCCCATAACCCTCTGCTGCTCAGGGCCACCGACATCTACGCAACCTCCACACTGCCGTTACCAAGGAAACAGCCGAACGAGTTGCGGACAGGATTTATGGGTAATTAGTCAAGCTTGTAGCTCTTCTCAGTACATATTCGGTAGGGAGCTGAGTGTTTTGATTTCCCCCTCAGGCTCCACCCTACCCCGTGTGCTCCCACTCTGTCCTCCTCTCCGTGTGGAGGCGCTGTTCGCTCACTCGCCCAGCTCTACTGACAGGGCAGAAAAAGGAGAGAGAGGCGGCTCGTGTCTGCTGTCCTTCCTTCCTGGAGACGCCGTCAGTCTTCTAATCAGCGAGCCGAGAGATGGCTGGCACTACGGACAGAACGAGAGAACTGGACGGTAAAATAAAAATCTTATCCCACAGCAATTTGACAACACTAACAAAGAGCTGCTGTTATAGACACTTAATCAACACCTTCCGACCAATCAAAATTGAGCGCCGTGCGCTTATATTTAGTGCACTATATAACTGTGTTAAATTGATATTCTCACATGAGCCGTTGTCTTGTGTTTCCTGAAGGAAAGGCTGGTTTCCCTTCTCCTACACACAGCCGTTCCCGAACACGTCGACACCGACACAGCACGACGCTGTCAGGTCCGAGAGTTCATGAAATCACAACATACAAATGTGTGGGTTTTTTAAAAAAAAAAAATTTCATTAATAATGTAACGCGTGTCCTTCTGTCCTCTCAGTTCTCCTGGCCTGTCCAAACTGAACAGTACGAGTATGGGTCAGTTAGACAGGCTGCCCCCTGCAGGTGAGTTTGTGAAACTCAGTCCCGACTCAGAGGAGGAGCGAGGGATCAGCACGTTTAGGCCACGCCCCTACAGCATGATGAACCCGGACATCAGACGCACGAGTCCAGGACACGCCGAGCAGAAGGGCAAAGAGCAGGTGAGTCACGTGTGAACTGTCCTGTAGTGTTCTGCTCTGTCCAGTCATCTACCATGTCTTTCAGACATTAGCTGTCTGTCTGTCTATCGATTAATCTGTCTGTCTGCCCGCCCCTCTGTCTATTTGTCTATCTGTCTCTCTGTTAGTCTGTCCATCTGTATATCTCTTAGTCTGTTTGTATTCCAGTCTGTCCATCTATCTATTAGTCAATATATCTGTCTGTCTGTCAGCCTGTCTATCAGCCCATGGCTGTCTGTCTGCCTGCCTGTCTCACTGTCTGTCAAACGGTCTGTCTGTCTTTCTGTTATAAGTCTATCTATCTACCTGTGTCTGTCTGTCTGTTAGTAAGTCTATCAGCCTATGTCTCACTGTCTGTCTGTTAACCTGTCTGTCTCTCTGCCTGTCTCACTGTCTGTCTGTTAGTAAGTCTATCTATCAGTCCATGTCTGCCTGTCTTACTGTCTATTTGTCTGTCTGTTAATAAGTCTATCAGCCTATGTCTATCTGTCTGCCTGTCATTCTGCCTGTCAAGCTGTCTATCTATTAGTAAGTCTATCTGTCTGCCTGTCTCACTGTCTGTCTGTCTGTCTGTCTGTCTGTTAACCTGTCTGTTTGTCTGTCTGTTAGTAAGTCTATCTATCTGCCTGTGTCTGTCCAACTATATGTCTGTCTCATAACCTGTCTATCTCTCATCTATTCATCTGTATCTCTCTTCAACCTATTTGTCTGGCACTATAATCTGTCTGTCTCTCTCTAATCTAACTGTCTCTCTCTTTTGTCCAGCTCTCCTTCTAACCCATCTAGCGCGTGCGATTTCTCTAATCTGTCTATCAATGTGTCTCTCTCTCTCTCTCTATCTACCAATCAGAACCACAGCTCCAGGCCTTCTCCATTCTTTCTGTTAGATTATGTACAGGTGTAAGAGTTGTTTAAAACGATTCTGCCTCCGTGTTCGTTGCAGTTGTCCGGTGAGCGCTCTTCTCCTCCGCCGTCTCCCGCCAGGTAAACCGCCATCATTCCTGCGCTTCAGAGCCTCACACCTCACTGCTGTCTCTTTAATTTGTCTGCTAATTTGCATATCTTGCCCTCAGGACCAATCCGTTCGCTCATATCCGTCTGAGGAAGACGGTGACCAACGACCGCTCGGCTCCGCTTATCGAATAGGGAACGTCGTCTGTTTTGTTAACGTTTCCCTTTTGATTGACAGAAAAAAAAGCCAGTAAATGTGTAAATCCTGTGGGGGGAAAAAATAGTGTTCTATTCAAACAGCTACTTCTTTGTTTTCTTTTTCTTTCTTTCTTTCTTTTTTTTTTTTTTTAAATCTTTTTCGTCTGAGCCACTGATTGATCTATTTTTGATTTAAAAAAAAAAAACACATTTAGAAAAGAATATTTGTTGGTTTTGCTTCCATGTTGATGAACAAACAGTCTAAATAATGGCTTGTTACTCAAATTAATGTGCCAATAATAATCTGTGCCAAAAATGTTCTCTATATTCTCATGGTTTGGATGAGGCATGTGCTGGAAATCAGGTTATTCTACGGACTTAATATATTTAAAACGCAATAAAGTCAGCATTCAGTTCATTATGAGCCTGCCTAGGTGGTCACATGTTTGATGGAAATCTCCATGTTAGAGCTTTAGATACTGTAGCTGATGTCATTGTTCCATTCCCAGCAGATAAAGCAAAGGTTTCCTAGCAAAACAAATCCACGGTGAGACACTTCATGTGTAAGTAAGCCTTGTTTCATTGCTTTAAAAGTTACACAAGTCACTGACGCTGTGTCAAAAATGATTCAAAGAATCAATATCTACGTTAACTAGGCAATTATCTCTGTACGTTAGCTAGCTAAGTACAAATTTCCGTCAAACTTTTGCTCGGAGAATTTAAGTTTTCTCTCAAACATGAGCTGTTTACATTTCAATTTCCGGTCAAAAAATAGCTAGCGAGTCTGTCACGTTTTAGCTAGCTACTTTTCTCTCAAACGTTTGCGATTTGCAAATGTCTACCTATCGTTTTCTCGCTAATTACAATTTTCTCTCAAATGCTAGCTAGCTAATTACAAATGTCTGTCAGATGCTAGCTAGATAGTTACACTTTTCTCTCATATATTAGCTAGCTACATTGCAAGCTTCCCTCAATCACTGGCTAGCGAATTGGTTTTCTCTCAAATGATGGCTAGTTACATTAGTTACAATAAAATTTCCTGTCACAAATATGCTAGTGAATTACAATTGTCTATCAAAAGTTAGCTAGCTAATAACTTTTTCTCTCAAAGCTAGTGAATGACAAATGTTACAAAACATAGCAGGCTAATCATAATACTCATTCCAGTGATCGCTAGTTACATTGCAGTATCCTTTCAAACATTACATAGTTACATTAGAACTTCCTGTCAGTGGTAAGCTAGCGCCTTACAATTTTCTCTCGAACATTAGCTAGTGAATTACAAATGTCTGTCAAATGCTACCTAGATAATTACAGTTTTCTCTCAAACATTAGCTAGCTAACATTGCAATCTAATCTTCATCTAATCAATCATTAGCTAGGAAATTAGTTTTCTCTACATTACCCTTTCAATGAAATTACCTGTCAAAAATAAGCTCGTATATTACAATTGTCTGTCATATTTATGCGGCCAATAACAAATGTCTCTCAAATGTTTTCTAGCTAATTATGAATTTCTCTCAAATGCTAGTGAGATTGAGATTAATGCTTGAGATATTTTTTTCTCTCAAATATTAGATAGCTGCATTACAATTTTCTCTCAAACAGTCGCAAGTGAATTTCAAAAGTCTATCAAACGTTAGTTTTTTCTCAAACGTTAGCTAGCTACATTACAATTTTCTCTCAAATAGTGACAAGTGAAGTTTAAATGTTTATCAGTCGTTAAGTAGAAAACAGTTATCTCTCGAACATTAGCTAGCTAATTACAATTTTCTCTCAAACATTGCTTGTCGCTGGAGTGAAGATTTCTGTAGTGTGCTTCCACACTCTGTCGCCTATCTAGGGCTCTAATATGGAGATTTGTGGTTGTGCCTTGAGCCGTTTTGAATATATACATATCCTCTAGATTATATAGATTTTGTTTAACTTACCTTGTCTTGGCTCAGCTGTTCTGTAGATGTATTTAGTAAGCGTAGACATAACAGCTAAGTAATGTTGTTATTTTGTTATTTGATTTGATAAAATACAGTATTTCATCGTTTGAAGGCTCCAGGAAGTAAAATCGTAGAAGGTCGATTTGTGGGTATGTTTTCTTACTGAGGAAAAGTTGTTGAGTTTTTGATGGTTAATGAACGTAGGTCCATGTTCTGGATATATAAAGTGTGAGACTTTGTTTTAATGTTAATGGCATCAACATTACAGAAATTTCCATTGATGGTATGTCAGTATATCTTTCTTATTTATACCACCGCAGTGTTGAATTCTCGATTCTGATTGGTCGGAAAGTGTTTACAGTAGTGCAGCTGTAAATCGCAGGTTTATATTAATTCACGTGTTCTAATATGTTCTCGTTTCCATAGTAACATACACAGGGACTCGTATGGCGTACAATAGAATAAAATAACTTCTCTGTGGTAACCGTAACTCTACTTCGTCACACAACCCTGTTGTTGATCATTTTCCTATGACAGCATGCCCTCTAGTGTTTGATTCAGAGCAATACATCCAACATCCCATTAAAAAAAATTAGTTAAGGTTATCTGACATCGTCTAATTTCTGAAGGTACAGCGAGAAACGTTTTGAACAGAAAATATATTCTCTAATAAGTGGTGATTATCAGGGGGCCAAGCACTAAGTCAGTCCTGCGAGAATCCTGCAATCTGTAATCAGCCGAAGCGTAATATTCACATGAATGTAAATGTGTTTAATTATGTCGGTTGACATTTATGAAGTTTAACAGTGTGATGTTGCTAAATGTAACATTAGCAATATTGCAGATTATCGCGGTGTATCATGATTTCCGCTCAAATAGGCCAAATTCATGTCGGAATTATTAAATACACCGATTTTTGGTAAGATTTCTGAAGGTTAAAGATGCGATGTAAAAAAACGTGAAGCTGTATAGCGTAATATAGGTAACGATACAGCGAAATCATCACTGACATTTGGTTAAACGTGTGAAGGCTCGGAAAGTGACTCCAGAAAGTGATTAAGAACGTTTTCGGGAACGTGCGGACGTGTTGGAGGAGGAAAGATTTGATCTAATATTTGACTTTCGCCTGTTTCTTCTGTGGCGAGAGTTCCGGACGATTAGAGGCCACTTGTTTCTCGTAGTCAGTAGCTAGCTATTATCGGCTAGCACATCTTTCTCTCAATTTAGCACCGTGTATTTACAGTAATGACTACAGCAACTCGGAACTTTTTATATAAAAATGTATTAAAGTCTTCTCCCGAACGCACTCGATTTGTTTTGAAGCAAAATATCATGTCTGATTTGCGAGTTTTAACCCTTAGGTCTGAGAGAAACGGCAGACATTTGCGATAGCTGAAACATTTAACGTGATGATGTTTGATTATTTTGGTCATTCTTAAATAAATCTATGGTTATATTGAGTATATGAATTAAATTCCTTTTTTTTTTTTGGCTTGAGTAGGACCAAATTTCAAAGTCCTGTGATGCGTAACATCTCCAGTTTTTTTTTTTTTAATTTTATTTTAAGATTATTATTATTATTATTATTTGTCTATTTTGGGATTTTAAAGGAAGTGAAGAGTGAAAACACTGAAAATTTTAACTGCTAAGATTTCTCTCAGGAGAAAGTTTGGAGTTTAATTTAAATAATTGTAGCTTGTTGTTGGATGTTTGTCTCATGTAGCCATGTGTCTGTATTCAATTATACGCTGTACTGCGATTTTTAACACGCACAATATTGTTACACTGTAGAAATCTCATCATTCCTCTGGCTGGGGATTTTATAATGTGATTAACAAGAAAATATGTAATGTATTGGAAAAAAAAAAAAAGATTTTTCTTTTTAAACTGGCACATGCCTATATAAATTTATGTATCTAAGTTTCAGATCGTTTGAATTTTAAATATGTTTAAAATGGACTTGATGTGTGACATCTGTTTTGTTTTCCATAAATCTGTGCCTTAAATCATAGAAAACAAGAAGAATGACTGTATGGCGTCCACTGAAATGTATTTCCTTCTCTACTACATTTGCTGTACATACAAAAACGTTCAAACGTTTCTGATCATTATAGCACACAGTGTTTGTTTTTTTTTTGTACGTTTTCAGTATGCTTTCAAGGAATAACTGTGACTATGTGATGATGGTCTTATCTCTTCGTTTTCAGTGTTCTTAGAAATATGTTTTATTAGTAAAGAAAATGAAACTAATCAGTATTAATGAAGACCGAGAAAGTTATATTACGCTCATACCGAACGTGTCACGGTGTGCGTACGCCGTCGTTTCACACTAACCTGCTGTGTAAGAATTCAAATAAATAAATCAAATGAGGCATCTCGGTCAACTTTTTGGATTATTATGCTGTTTGAAATGTCGTGTTTACACCAAACCGGTGTCGGTTGAAGGTCCGTGTGATTATTTGCTGAAACGTGTTACAGCATTCAGAAAGATAAAGTAATATCTTCACAATGACAGCTTTCTCAAGATCACACCAGGGACCGTCGCTGGAAGAGAGCGGATGTTAGTGCAACACTGTGGACCAAAAGAAAACAACAACTTAAATAGAGTTTGGCTGTAGGTACTGGTGGCTCAGTGGGTAAGTAAGCAGGTGCCTTACTTTTCAGGATCAGAGTTCAAACCTTGGCTCAAGTGGAAGGAAACGGTTTTCTGTGTAAGTGATGTAAAGTGAAAGATAAACCCCCCTAAAAAGTGAAAGATTGTCAGAAGGTACTGGTGGCTCAGATGTGTAAGGGTGCGTCCCTCTGTGGTGCAATACCACACAGGATCAAGGCCTGTGCTAAAGGTGCTGGAACCTGGTGGGGCACTAAATCTGGCAAAGAGAGTGAAAGCCAGTATGTCCCACCTGGGGCTCCTGGAGAGGTGGCAGGAGGGGTTATGCCACTCTGGGCTATCTCTTCTCCAATGTATATATATTTTTTCCCTTTTTTTTTTATTCCTCCATTCATTTACCTACTTTAATATACACACACTATCACTATCTTTACTTGCTCTTCTATATCAACCACCTACACCATTACTCACCAACCCTGTTTCTGGAGATCTACCTTCCTGAAGACGTTATCTCCAACCGTAATGGTGCACTGACCATCTAATCATTGCCTTAAGAAGTTCTTGATCAACTAAAACAGGTGTTAGATTTTAGTTGGAGATGAAACCTGCAGGAAGGAAGATCTCCAGGAACATGCTTAATCACTGTCTTTCTTTCACTGCACTTTCATTTCTAGCTACTTACTATTATACTCTATTACTATTATACACATTTAAGAAAGTTTTTTTTTTTTTAAATCCTTTCATCCACATTAACATTAACATAACTCCCAGTGTTCCTTCACACAGCACACCTCCAGACTTGATCCAGGAATCTCAGCACCACTCACTGACACCCACTCTAACCCACTGAGCCATGGATGCTGCCTGAAAGCCGTTTTTTTGGCTAAGCAGGTAGGAGTGTCTCATCATGAGAATTATGGTTCAAGACTCAGCGACTGTAACACATCTGACTTCTATATATGGACAGTAGAAAAACTTCTCTTTCTCTAAATGTACTCTGTTACTGTAATAAGAACACAACCTCTTTCTTTTCCCAGCCGTGATTCTAATAAAACGAACCAGGATGTAGGAAACGTTATTACCTGTACACTGATATAGAAAGAAATGATAAGAGAAATGAACGAGTGGTGTTAAATAAAGGATATTTATTGAGACACACTGACTGAGAAAGAGCGAGAGATCTGTACAGGGTTCGGGGTGGCGAATATTTATTTATTTATTTATTTCACATGTTTTTCAGCCAATCCAGGTTCCTGCCCTGCGGGTCACACGGGTGAGCGGGGACGTCAGGCATATTTCCATCGTCTCGCACAGGAACTGAAAGAACACGGGTAAGAGTTAAGGTTCAAAAGCAGAGCAGGTAAACAGGTAAACAAGTTCACAGCACAGAGAGTTAACAGGGAATCTCTCAAACTGTCACATGTACTAGCCACCAGATGGCGCTGGGGTTCACTTTATTTATTTATTTATTTATTTATTCATTCATTCATTCATTCATTCATTCATTCATTCATGGACACAATACAGTACACGTGAGGTGAGAGCATCACTCACCTGGGTAGTTGTATGGCGTGGCTTTGTTCAACATGGCTGTGTATTTGGTGTACGGGCTCACCACCGGCAGAATCAGAGCTGCACAAACATCAGTTTCAATATATAAAAAAAACAAAAATCACACTGGGATGCATTTACAGATCTTTTAGTAAAAGCGGTGTATAAATGTTTACAGCATTAGTAAGAACTAAAAAAAAATAACTCGGGCAGCGAAGTGACATCCGAAGGGTTTTTGCGAGCCGTTTTAAGCAAGTAAACATGGCTTCGCTTGATTTACAAATGGGGTTGTAGGAGAACTTCACAATCTCCTTCTCCTCCTCGGTTTCGTTCAACTGTTTTACAAACGAATATCTGAAACATTGAAGACGGGTTTTGCGTGCTAATACTTTGACATGTTACCGGGAGAAATGCCAAGATAAATGGACAACATTTCCCCGTCCATCTACCCAGAGGTCTGTTTTGTGTACTAGGCTTCTAGATTGGTCAATACTTTTTAACGCAAGGGCAGAGATTCCTATTCGAGACAAAGCTCATGATGACAATCACGACGACAGCGGAAGAGACACAGAGCTTCTCAGTGTGATTATTTATATAGTCCTATATCTGGAATTTTTTAAAAAGCAGAAAACTCTACATGGCCATTTGGGGTCAACAAGTTTGGGAAGCCCTGCACTAGAAGTAGCAGGACTAATTAGGACTAAACTTTGGTCAGTTGAAAATAGTTTTTTGGCCTCAGATTCATTATGACACTGACCGGCAATGCCGAGGCCACAGGCTGCTGTGATCACGGGCTCCTTATTCCAGGCGTTTCTCAGGAACTTTCCGACTGAAACAATAAAAATACAGTTATACATATTAAATACATGTGCAGACTGAACAAAGTGAATGCAATACAATTAATCTGTATAATTTGTGTTTGTATTTAATGTATATATTTATATAAACATTATATATACACTCTCTCTCTCTCTCTCTCTTATTTACATATAAATAATAAATACACTTCCTTTAACTTCCCTTTTAGCTAAAGAGACTAAAGACTAGCATATCTAACTGTACAGCACCACCAGCCCCAAGGTCACTCCCGACTCAAAAACACCTAATTACACCCCATTTCGATGAACTGCAATGTTTAAACCCATTTATAACATCATTTTAATCTAAATATATTAATCATAACAACTGATACTATTAAATATCGCGCATTTCAAGGCGCTAGCTCGCTGTTGAATACTTACTACCCGCCATGTTGGGTCGTGTAGTTCTGTTCTCAGCTCCTAATGGGAAATGTAGTTCGAAGTCCAGTGAAGTTTCTCGCTCCGGATTGGCTCAATAGGAATGATGTATATTACAAGCGACGTAATGAAGCTCGAATTTTTTGACGAGAACGTTATTATGAAATCTCACGATTTGCTTAGTGATTTATACTTACTATGCAAAAAAAAAGTTAGATTTAATGTTATATTCTTAAAATATATATATTTCATGTAAAACCCAAGTGGTATTCCGTGTTTGTTTTCTTATTATTTATGTATTTAATTATTGTAATTTATGTCATAAAAAATTATATTGAACATGCAACTATTGAACAGTATTAGTTTTTGTAGCGTCAATAAATTAAAAAAATCACAAAGTACATAAGTGACGTACTTTAAACGCAATTTAATAACGCATTCTGTTTGTGCGTTTCTTTTTCTTTAAACAAAAATATATACTTATTGGATTTTTTTTTCGTGTGGAAATTATATTTGACGCGTAAGTATCATTGTGCCTTCATGTTGCAACATTATTAAATAGAGAATCTGAGTAGCATTACCCGCTCCGTATTGATTGCGAATCTGTGACGTCATTAACATGCGACGTAGACCGTCGGCGCTGCTGTAGAAAAGCTGTTAGGTGTTGTTATGGACGAACTGAAAGGTTATTTATGAAGTGAGGCGAATGTACGTTGTTAGTTGCTTCTTATTAGATAAGTTGAAGACTCTTTCGTGCTGATGCGACACCAAATAGGTTATAGTTTTATTCGCTAGCAGTGTTAAAAGTAAGTCTTGTATTGTGTTTGCTTGTGCCCTTGTTTGTCAACATGTAAATAAACGTAGCTATAGACCAGTTATGTTGGTTTAAAAGTTGCTGAGATTTTAGACTAATACATACATTTTGCATGTGTGTTTATGTTGTATAATTTATGCATGATTGTCAAAGTGTTGTATCATGCTATAAGGTGTTTTTTTGCCTCATATCTCTCCTGTGCTGTAGATGATGGAGGATTTCTCAGGCCTGGCTTTGCCTCCTCTCTTTGGTGGTCACATCCTGGAAGCCGAACTGGAGGCTGCGGGCGTCGAGCTGGCTTCAGGAGCCACCGAGATCCTGGAGAGCGGAGGACCTCCTCAGGATGAACAGAAGGACACGAGGGACGTGGACAAGAGGAAATATCAGGCTCTGAGCAAAAGGGTCAAGGAGCTTGAACAAGTACATAAGTGCCTTTTGGGATTTTTCCTGGGTGTCGTGTGTGAGATAGGATTTGTGACCTTGTCATGGTAGAAATGTGTGATTTGTGTTCTTTCAGGTGAACGAGAGGACGCTGGCTCGCCTTCACCATGTCCAGAGACTCACACGCAGACTGAAGAAAGAGAGAAGGCAAGGCGTACTACAGCTCTTATGTTTAAAATGTTTAAAAAAGGGAATGGGTTGACTTATAAGAAAAACTACTCATCACACTGATTTGACATTTTATACCCTGATTTTAACATTCGTGTGTGTGTGTGTGTGTGTGTTAGGTTCCTCATGAAGACTCTGGATGCGTACAGAGACGATTACAGGAATGCCGAGATCACAATACCGCTAGATGTGGGACACATCCTGTATAATAATAATAACAATAAGAACATTCAGTGATAAAAGACACTCATACCATGTCATGTGAATGAAGCACCGCCCACACAACAATGACATACATGTTTTAACAGGATGAGGGCGGAGCCAATTTAGACGGTGCCCCAGGAGGAGAGGACGATGGCTCCTCCCCCTCCGCCACTAACCAATCGGCATGCGGAGTGAAGAAAAAGCGGCATCGGGTTCCAAAGGAGCGAGAGAGAGACTCTCAAGTGAGACCTAACACAGTCAAACACTTCGGCGGTGTGTCTCAAACGCTTAATAATGCTAACGTTGTGTCTCCGCTTTGCGTCGCAGGCCGAGTCGGAGCTGTGCATGATGTCCGAGACAACGTTCCCGAGCCCGAACTCCCTCTCGCACTGAACTCCACCTCCTCCAGTCTGAAATGAAACTGTGTACACGCTCGAATGTGGTTTAGAGACCAAGACAGTGAGAGAGAGAGAGAGAGAGAGGGTGATTCGCCAACAGGGACAGGAACCTTACAGCCACCAGTTTAGCACACACTTTGTCCCGTAGTTGTCTGTGCAGAAGAAATGATTCGGATGAAAATATAGTTCATGATTAATTTGTATATTTTAAAAACAGTGCCTTTTTTTGTGATGTACCTGATTCAGGCATGCATGAATGAAAAATGCTAAACTATGCGATGAGATTCCTTTATTTGTTAGTTATGTTAGTCTTGAACGTTGTACGTTTCTGCTTGAACCGTTCTTTTAAACATAAAGCTATTTATTATTAACAGTGAACATGCCGCTCATTATGACTGTATTACAGTGAATCATTTTCACACGGAACCTCATTTTAATTTTTTTTAATTTTTAAATAAACCGATGTAATGTTAATATTCTGAAAGTTTCTTATTACAGTATGAATCTGCACGGTTAACTCCT